>NC_140600.1:3662219-3788108 GCF_057381915.1 Diplotaxodon limnothrissa | reverse complement strand
GAAAACTTGTACTTTGTTTCGGTCGAGTTCCCCATTCAAATGCATGTAACAGTGAGAACGCACTGTCTTGGCGAAAGAAAGCGTTTTTGTACAACTTCATAGAAATAGCTGTAACTTTTGATAGAAGACTCGGATACACATGTTTATGGCTTTATCTTATAGAACTCAAGGTTCCCGTGCTGGGAAAACAGGTTTTGCAGCTGTTTGAGCTAAGATTTCCAAGTTATTCACATAATGAAAACCTATACTTTGTTTCGGTCGAGTTCCCCATTCAAATGCATGTAACAGTGAGAAACGCACTGTCTTGGCGAAGAAAGCGTTTTTTGTACAACTTCATAGAAATAGCTGTAACTTTTGATAGAAGACTCAGACAAACATGTTTATGGCCTTATATTATAGAACTCAAGGTCTCCGTGCTGGGAAAACAGGTTTTGCAGCTGTTTGAGCTAAGATTTCCAAGTTATTCACATAATGAAAACCTATACTTTCGGTCGAGTTCCCCATTCAAATGCATGTAACAGTGAGAAACGCACTGTCTTGGCGAAAGAAAGCGTTTTTGTACAACTTCATAGAAATAGCTGTAACTTTTGATAGAAGACTCGGATACACATGTTTATGGCTTTATCTTATAGAACTCAAGGTTCCCGTGCTGGGAAAACAGGTTTTGCAGCTGTTTGAGCTAAGATTTCCAAGTTATTCACATAATGAAAACCTATACTTTGTTTCGGTCGAGTTCCCCATTCAAATGCATGTAACAGTGAGAAACGCACTGTCTTGGCGAAAGAAAGCGTTTTTGTACAACTTCATAGAAATAGCTGTAACTTTTGATAGAAGACTCAGACAAACATGTTTATGGCCTTATATTATAGAACTCAAGGTCCCCGTGCTGGGAAAACAGGTTTTGCAGCTGTTTGAGCTAAGATTTTCAAGTTATTCACATAATGAAAACCTATACTTTGTTTCGGTCGAGTTCCCCATTCAAATGCATGTAACAGTGAGAAACGCACTGTCTTGGCGAAAGAAAGCGTTTTTGTACAACTTCATAGAAATAGCTGTAACTTTTGATAGAAGACTCAGACAAACATGTTTATGGCCTTATATTATAGAACTCAAGGTCTCCGTGCTGGGAAAACAGGTTTTGCAGCTGTTTGAGCTAAGATTTCCAAGTTATTCACATAATGAAAACTTGTACTTTGTTTCGGTCGAGTTCCCCATTCAAATGCATGTAACAGTGAGAAACGCACTGTCTTGGCGAAAGAAAGCGTTTTTGTACAACTTCATAGAAATAGCTGTAACTTTTGATAGAAGACTCGGATACACATGTTTATGGCTTTATCTTATAGAACTCAAGGTTCCCGTGCTGGGAAAACAGGTTTTGCAGCTGTTTGAGCTAAGATTTCCAAGTTATTCACATAATGAAAACCTATACTTTGTTTCGGTCGAGTTCCCCATTCAAATGCATGTAACAGTGAGAAACGCACTGTCTTGGCGAAAGAAAGCGTTTTTGTACAACTTCATAGAAATAGCTGTAACTTTTGATAGAAGACTCAGACAAACATGTTTATGGCCTTATATTATAGAACTCAAGGTCCCCGTGCTGGGAAAACAGGTTTTGCAGCTGTTTGAGCTAAGATTTTCAAGTTATTCACATAATGAAAACCTATACTTTGTTTCGGTCGAGTTCCCCATTCAAATGCATGTAACAGTGAGAAACGCACTGTCTTGGCGAAAGAAAGCGTTTTTGTACAACTTCATAGAAATAGCTGTAACTTTTGATAGAAGACTCGGATACACATGTTTATGGCTTTATCTTATAGAACTCAAGGTTCCCGTGCTGGGAAAACAGGTTTTGCAGCTGTTTGAGCTAAGATTTCCAAGTTATTCACATAATGAAAACCTATACTTTGTTTCGGTCGAGTTCCCCATTCAAATGCATGTAACAGTGAGAAACGCACTGTCTTGGCGAAAGAAAGCGTTTTTGTACAACTTCATAGAAATAGCTGTAACTTTTGATAGAAGACTCAGACAAACATGTTTATGGCCTTATATTATAGAACTCAAGGTCCCCGTGCTGGGAAAACAGGTTTTGCAGCTGTTTGAGCTAAGATTTTCAAGTTATTCACATAATGAAAACCTATACTTTGTTTCGGTCGAGTTCCCCATTCAAATGCATGTAACAGTGAGAAACGCACTGTCTTGGCGAAAGAAAGCGTTTTTGTACAACTTCATAGAAATAGCTGTAACTTTTGATAGAAGACTCAGACAAACATGTTTATGGCCTTATATTATAGAACTCAAGGTCTCCGTGCTGGGAAAACAGGTTTTGCAGCTGTTTGAGCTAAGATTTCCAAGTTATTCACATAATGAAAACCTATACTTTGTTTCGGTCGAGTTCCCCATTCAAATGCATGTAACAGTGAGAAACGCACTGTCTTGGCGAAAGAAAGCGTTTTTGTACAACTTCATAGAAATAGCTGTAACTTTTGATAGAAGACTCAGACAAACATGTTTATGGCCTTATATTATAGAACTCAAGGTCCCCGTGCTGGGAAAACAGGTTTTGCAGCTGTTTGAGCTAAGATTTTCAAGTTATTCACATAATGAAAACCTATACTTTGTTTCGGTCGAGTTCCCCATTCAAATGCATGTAACAGTGAGAAACGCACTGTCTTGGCGAAAGAAAGCGTTTTTGTACAACTTCATAGAAATAGCTGTAACTTTTGATAGAAGACTCGGATACACATGTTTATGGCTTTATCTTATAGAACTCAAGGTTCCCGTGCTGGGAAAACAGGTTTTGCAGCTGTTTGAGCTAAGATTTCCAAGTTATTCACATAATGAAAACCTATACTTTGTTTCGGTCGAGTTCCCCATTCAAATGCATGTAACAGTGAGAAACGCACTGTCTTGGCGAAAGAAAGCGTTTTTGTACAACTTCATAGAAATAGCTGTAACTTTTGATAGAAGACTCGGATACACATGTTTATGGCTTTATCTTATAGAACTCAAGGTTCCCGTGCTGGGAAAACAGGTTTTGCAGCTGTTTGAGCTAAGATTTCCAAGTTATTCACATAATGAAAACCTATACTTTGTTTCAGTCGAGTTCCCCATTCAAATGCATGTAACAGTGAGAAACGCACTGTCTTGGCGAAAGAAAGCGTTTTTGTACAACTTCATAGAAATAGCTGTAACTTTTGATAGAAGACTCGGATACACATGTTTATGGCTTTATCTTATAGAACTCAAGGTTCCCGTGCTGGGAAAACAGGTTTTGCAGCTGTTTGAGCTAAGATTTCCAAGTTATTCACATAATGAAAACCTATACTTTGTTTCGGTCGAGTTCCCCATTCAAATGCATGTAACAGTGAGAAACGCACTGTCTTGGCGAAAGAAAGCGTTTTTGTACAACTTCATAGAAATAGCTGTAACTTTTGATAGAAGACTCAGACAAACATGTTTATGGCCTTATATTATAGAACTCAAGGTCTCCGTGCTGGGAAAACAGGTTTTGCAGCTGTTTGAGCTAAGATTTCCAAGTTATTCACATAATGAAAACTTGTACTTTGTTTCGGTCGAGTTCCCCATTCAAATGCATGTAACAGTGAGAAACGCACTGTCTTGGCGAAAGAAAGCGTTTTTGTACAACTTCATAGAAATAGCTGTAACTTTTGATAGAAGACTCAGACAAACATGTTTATGGCCTTATATTATAGAACTCAAGGTCTCCGTGCTGGGAAAACAGGTTTTGCAGCTGTTTGAGCTAAGATTTCCAAGTTATTCACATAATGAAAACTTGTACTTTGTTTCGGTCGAGTTCCCCATTCAAATGCATGTAACAGTGAGAAACGCACTGTCTTGGCGAAAGAAAGCGTTTTTGTACAACTTCATAGAAATAGCTGTAACTTTTGATAGAAGACTCAGACAAACATGTTTATGGCCTTATATTATAGAACTCAAGGTCTCCGTGCTGGGAAAACAGGTTTTGCAGCTGTTTGAGCTAAGATTTCCAAGTTATTCACATAATGAAAACCTTGTACTTTGTTTCGGTCGAGTTCCCCATTCAAATGCATGTAACAGTGAGAAACGCACTGTCTTGGCGAAAGAAAGCGTTTTTGTACAACTTCATAGAAATAGCTGTAACTTTTGATAGAAGACTCAGACAAACATGTTTATGGCCTTATATTATAGAACTCAAGGTCTCCGTGCTGGGAAAACAGGTTTTGCAGCTGTTTGAGCTAAGATTTCCAAGTTATTCACATAATGAAAACCTATACTTTGTTTCGGTCGAGTTCCCCATTCAAATGCATGTAACAGTGAGAAACGCACTGTCTTGGCGAAAGAAAGCGTTTTTGTACAACTTCATAGAAATAGCTGTAACTTTTGATAGAAGACTCAGACAAACATGTTTATGGCCTTATATTATAGAACTCAAGGTCCCCGTGCTGGGAAAACAGGTTTTGCAGCTGTTTGAGCTAAGATTTTCAAGTTATTCACATAATGAAAACCTATACTTTGTTTCGGTCGAGTTCCCCATTCAAATGCATGTAACAGTGAGAAACGCACTGTCTTGGCGAAAGAAAGCGTTTTTGTACAACTTCATAGAAATAGCTGTAACTTTTGATAGAAGACTCGGATACACATGTTTATGGCTTTATCTTATAGAACTCAAGGTTCCCGTGCTGGGAAAACAGGTTTTGCAGCTGTTTGAGCTAAGATTTCCAAGTTATTCACATAATGAAAACCTATACTTTGTTTCGGTCGAGTTCCCCATTCAAATGCATGTAACAGTGAGAAACGCACTGTCTTGGCGAAAGAAAGCGTTTTTGTACAACTTCATAGAAATAGCTGTAACTTTTGATAGAAGACTCGGATACACATGTTTATGGCTTTATCTTATAGAACTCAAGGTTCCCGTGCTGGGAAAACAGGTTTTGCAGCTGTTTGAGCTAAGATTTCCAAGTTATTCACATAATGAAAACCTATACTTTGTTTCAGTCGAGTTCCCCATTCAAATGCATGTAACAGTGAGAAACGCACTGTCTTGGCGAAAGAAAGCGTTTTTGTACAACTTCATAGAAATAGCTGTAACTTTTGATAGAAGACTCGGATACACATGTTTATGGCTTTATCTTATAGAACTCAAGGTTCCCGTGCTGGGAAAACAGGTTTTGCAGCTGTTTGAGCTAAGATTTCCAAGTTATTCACATAATGAAAACCTATACTTTGTTTCGGTCGAGTTCCCCATTCAAATGCATGTAACAGTGAGAAACGCACTGTCTTGGCGAAAGAAAGCGTTTTTGTACAACTTCATAGAAATAGCTGTAACTTTTGATAGAAGACTCAGACAAACATGTTTATGGCCTTATATTATAGAACTCAAGGTCTCCGTGCTGGGAAAACAGGTTTTGCAGCTGTTTGAGCTAAGATTTCCAAGTTATTCACATAATGAAAACTTGTACTTTGTTTCGGTCGAGTTCCCCATTCAAATGCATGTAACAGTGAGAAACGCACTGTCTTGGCGAAAGAAAGCGTTTTTGTACAACTTCATAGAAATAGCTGTAACTTTTGATAGAAGACTCAGACAAACATGTTTATGGCCTTATATTATAGAACTCAAGGTCTCCGTGCTGGGAAAACAGGTTTTGCAGCTGTTTGAGCTAAGATTTCCAAGTTATTCACATAATGAAAACTTGTACTTTGTTTCGGTCGAGTTCCCCATTCAAATGCATGTAACAGTGAGAAACGCACTGTCTTGGCGAAAGAAAGCGTTTTTGTACAACTTCATAGAAATAGCTGTAACTTTTGATAGAAGACTCGGATACACATGTTTATGGCTTTATCTTATAGAACTCAAGGTTCCCGTGCTGGGAAAACAGGTTTTGCAGCTGTTTGAGCTAAGATTTCCAAGTTATTCACATAATGAAAACCTATACTTTGTTTCGGTCGAGTTCCCCATTCAAATGCATGTAACAGTGAGAAACGCACTGTCTTGGCGAAAGAAAGCGTTTTTGTACAACTTCATAGAAATAGCTGTAACTTTTGATAGAAGACTCAGACAAACATGTTTATGGCCTTATATTATAGAACTCAAGGTCTCCGTGCTGGGAAAACAGGTTTTGCAGCTGTTTGAGCTAAGATTTCCAAGTTATTCACATAATGAAAACCTATACTTTCGGTCGAGTTCCCCATTCAAATGCATGTAACAGTGAGAAACGCACTGTCTTGGCGAAAGAAAGCGTTTTTGTACAACTTCATAGAAATAGCTGTAACTTTTGATAGAAGACTCGGATACACATGTTTATGGCTTTATCTTATAGAACTCAAGGTTCCCGTGCTGGGAAAACAGGTTTTGCAGCTGTTTGAGCTAAGATTTCCAAGTTATTCACATAATGAAAACCTATACTTTGTTTCGGTCGAGTTCCCCATTCAAATGCATGTAACAGTGAGAAACGCACTGTCTTGGCGAAAGAAAGCGTTTTTGTACAACTTCATAGAAATAGCTGTAACTTTTGATAGAAGACTCAGACAAACATGTTTATGGCCTTATATTATAGAACTCAAGGTCCCCGTGCTGGGAAAACAGGTTTTGCAGCTGTTTGAGCTAAGATTTTCAAGTTATTCACATAATGAAAACCTATACTTTGTTTCGGTCGAGTTCCCCATTCAAATGCATGTAACAGTGAGAAACGCACTGTCTTGGCGAAAGAAAGCGTTTTTGTACAACTTCATAGAAATAGCTGTAACTTTTGATAGAAGACTCAGACAAACATGTTTATGGCCTTATATTATAGAACTCAAGGTCTCCGTGCTGGGAAAACAGGTTTTGCAGCTGTTTGAGCTAAGATTTCCAAGTTATTCACATAATGAAAACTTGTACTTTGTTTCGGTCGAGTTCCCCATTCAAATGCATGTAACAGTGAGAAACGCACTGTCTTGGCGAAAGAAAGCGTTTTTGTACAACTTCATAGAAATAGCTGTAACTTTTGATAGAAGACTCGGATACACATGTTTATGGCTTTATCTTATAGAACTCAAGGTTCCCGTGCTGGGAAAACAGGTTTTGCAGCTGTTTGAGCTAAGATTTCCAAGTTATTCACATAATGAAAACCTATACTTTGTTTCGGTCGAGTTCCCCATTCAAATGCATGTAACAGTGAGAAACGCACTGTCTTGGCGAAAGAAAGCGTTTTTGTACAACTTCATAGAAATAGCTGTAACTTTTGATAGAAGACTCAGACAAACATGTTTATGGCCTTATATTATAGAACTCAAGGTCCCCGTGCTGGGAAAACAGGTTTTGCAGCTGTTTGAGCTAAGATTTTCAAGTTATTCACATAATGAAAACCTATACTTTGTTTCGGTCGAGTTCCCCATTCAAATGCATGTAACAGTGAGAAACGCACTGTCTTGGCGAAAGAAAGCGTTTTTGTACAACTTCATAGAAATAGCTGTAACTTTTGATAGAAGACTCGGATACACATGTTTATGGCTTTATCTTATAGAACTCAAGGTTCCCGTGCTGGGAAAACAGGTTTTGCAGCTGTTTGAGCTAAGATTTCCAAGTTATTCACATAATGAAAACCTATACTTTGTTTCGGTCGAGTTCCCCATTCAAATGCATGTAACAGTGAGAAACGCACTGTCTTGGCGAAAGAAAGCGTTTTTGTACAACTTCATAGAAATAGCTGTAACTTTTGATAGAAGACTCAGACAAACATGTTTATGGCCTTATATTATAGAACTCAAGGTCCCCGTGCTGGGAAAACAGGTTTTGCAGCTGTTTGAGCTAAGATTTTCAAGTTATTCACATAATGAAAACCTATACTTTGTTTCGGTCGAGTTCCCCATTCAAATGCATGTAACAGTGAGAAACGCACTGTCTTGGCGAAAGAAAGCGTTTTTGTACAACTTCATAGAAATAGCTGTAACTTTTGATAGAAGACTCAGACAAACATGTTTATGGCCTTATATTATAGAACTCAAGGTCTCCGTGCTGGGAAAACAGGTTTTGCAGCTGTTTGAGCTAAGATTTCCAAGTTATTCACATAATGAAAACCTATACTTTGTTTCGGTCGAGTTCCCCATTCAAATGCATGTAACAGTGAGAAACGCACTGTCTTGGCGAAAGAAAGCGTTTTTGTACAACTTCATAGAAATAGCTGTAACTTTTGATAGAAGACTCAGACAAACATGTTTATGGCCTTATATTATAGAACTCAAGGTCCCCGTGCTGGGAAAACAGGTTTTGCAGCTGTTTGAGCTAAGATTTTCAAGTTATTCACATAATGAAAACCTATACTTTGTTTCGGTCGAGTTCCCCATTCAAATGCATGTAACAGTGAGAAACGCACTGTCTTGGCGAAAGAAAGCGTTTTTGTACAACTTCATAGAAATAGCTGTAACTTTTGATAGAAGACTCGGATACACATGTTTATGGCTTTATCTTATAGAACTCAAGGTTCCCGTGCTGGGAAAACAGGTTTTGCAGCTGTTTGAGCTAAGATTTCCAAGTTATTCACATAATGAAAACCTATACTTTGTTTCGGTCGAGTTCCCCATTCAAATGCATGTAACAGTGAGAAACGCACTGTCTTGGCGAAAGAAAGCGTTTTTGTACAACTTCATAGAAATAGCTGTAACTTTTGATAGAAGACTCGGATACACATGTTTATGGCTTTATCTTATAGAACTCAAGGTTCCCGTGCTGGGAAAACAGGTTTTGCAGCTGTTTGAGCTAAGATTTCCAAGTTATTCACATAATGAAAACCTATACTTTGTTTCAGTCGAGTTCCCCATTCAAATGCATGTAACAGTGAGAAACGCACTGTCTTGGCGAAAGAAAGCGTTTTTGTACAACTTCATAGAAATAGCTGTAACTTTTGATAGAAGACTCGGATACACATGTTTATGGCTTTATCTTATAGAACTCAAGGTTCCCGTGCTGGGAAAACAGGTTTTGCAGCTGTTTGAGCTAAGATTTCCAAGTTATTCACATAATGAAAACCTATACTTTGTTTCGGTCGAGTTCCCCATTCAAATGCATGTAACAGTGAGAAACGCACTGTCTTGGCGAAAGAAAGCGTTTTTGTACAACTTCATAGAAATAGCTGTAACTTTTGATAGAAGACTCAGACAAACATGTTTATGGCCTTATATTATAGAACTCAAGGTCTCCGTGCTGGGAAAACAGGTTTTGCAGCTGTTTGAGCTAAGATTTCCAAGTTATTCACATAATGAAAACTTGTACTTTGTTTCGGTCGAGTTCCCCATTCAAATGCATGTAACAGTGAGAAACGCACTGTCTTGGCGAAAGAAAGCGTTTTTGTACAACTTCATAGAAATAGCTGTAACTTTTGATAGAAGACTCAGACAAACATGTTTATGGCCTTATATTATAGAACTCAAGGTCTCCGTGCTGGGAAAACAGGTTTTGCAGCTGTTTGAGCTAAGATTTCCAAGTTATTCACATAATGAAAACTTGTACTTTGTTTCGGTCGAGTTCCCCATTCAAATGCATGTAACAGTGAGAAACGCACTGTCTTGGCGAAAGAAAGCGTTTTTGTACAACTTCATAGAAATAGCTGTAACTTTTGATAGAAGACTCGGATACACATGTTTATGGCTTTATCTTATAGAACTCAAGGTTCCCGTGCTGGGAAAACAGGTTTTGCAGCTGTTTGAGCTAAGATTTCCAAGTTATTCACATAATGAAAACCTATACTTTGTTTCGGTCGAGTTCCCCATTCAAATGCATGTAACAGTGAGAAACGCACTGTCTTGGCGAAAGAAAGCGTTTTTGTACAACTTCATAGAAATAGCTGTAACTTTTGATAGAAGACTCAGACAAACATGTTTATGGCCTTATATTATAGAACTCAAGGTCTCCGTGCTGGGAAAACAGGTTTTGCAGCTGTTTGAGCTAAGATTTCCAAGTTATTCACATAATGAAAACCTATACTTTCGGTCGAGTTCCCCATTCAAATGCATGTAACAGTGAGAAACGCACTGTCTTGGCGAAAGAAAGCGTTTTTGTACAACTTCATAGAAATAGCTGTAACTTTTGATAGAAGACTCGGATACACATGTTTATGGCTTTATCTTATAGAACTCAAGGTTCCCGTGCTGGGAAAACAGGTTTTGCAGCTGTTTGAGCTAAGATTTCCAAGTTATTCACATAATGAAAACCTATACTTTGTTTCGGTCGAGTTCCCCATTCAAATGCATGTAACAGTGAGAAACGCACTGTCTTGGCGAAAGAAAGCGTTTTTGTACAACTTCATAGAAATAGCTGTAACTTTTGATAGAAGACTCAGACAAACATGTTTATGGCCTTATATTATAGAACTCAAGGTCCCCGTGCTGGGAAAACAGGTTTTGCAGCTGTTTGAGCTAAGATTTTCAAGTTATTCACATAATGAAAACCTATACTTTGTTTCGGTCGAGTTCCCCATTCAAATGCATGTAACAGTGAGAAACGCACTGTCTTGGCGAAAGAAAGCGTTTTTGTACAACTTCATAGAAATAGCTGTAACTTTTGATAGAAGACTCAGACAAACATGTTTATGGCCTTATATTATAGAACTCAAGGTCTCCGTGCTGGGAAAACAGGTTTTGCAGCTGTTTGAGCTAAGATTTCCAAGTTATTCACATAATGAAAACTTGTACTTTGTTTCGGTCGAGTTCCCCATTCAAATGCATGTAACAGTGAGAAACGCACTGTCTTGGCGAAAGAAAGCGTTTTTGTACAACTTCATAGAAATAGCTGTAACTTTTGATAGAAGACTCGGATACACATGTTTATGGCTTTATCTTATAGAACTCAAGGTTCCCGTGCTGGGAAAACAGGTTTTGCAGCTGTTTGAGCTAAGATTTCCAAGTTATTCACATAATGAAAACCTATACTTTGTTTCGGTCGAGTTCCCCATTCAAATGCATGTAACAGTGAGAAACGCACTGTCTTGGCGAAAGAAAGCGTTTTTGTACAACTTCATAGAAATAGCTGTAACTTTTGATAGAAGACTCAGACAAACATGTTTATGGCCTTATATTATAGAACTCAAGGTCCCCGTGCTGGGAAAACAGGTTTTGCAGCTGTTTGAGCTAAGATTTTCAAGTTATTCACATAATGAAAACCTATACTTTGTTTCGGTCGAGTTCCCCATTCAAATGCATGTAACAGTGAGAAACGCACTGTCTTGGCGAAAGAAAGCGTTTTTGTACAACTTCATAGAAATAGCTGTAACTTTTGATAGAAGACTCGGATACACATGTTTATGGCTTTATCTTATAGAACTCAAGGTTCCCGTGCTGGGAAAACAGGTTTTGCAGCTGTTTGAGCTAAGATTTCCAAGTTATTCACATAATGAAAACCTATACTTTGTTTCGGTCGAGTTCCCCATTCAAATGCATGTAACAGTGAGAAACGCACTGTCTTGGCGAAAGAAAGCGTTTTTGTACAACTTCATAGAAATAGCTGTAACTTTTGATAGAAGACTCAGACAAACATGTTTATGGCCTTATATTATAGAACTCAAGGTCCCCGTGCTGGGAAAACAGGTTTTGCAGCTGTTTGAGCTAAGATTTTCAAGTTATTCACATAATGAAAACCTATACTTTGTTTCGGTCGAGTTCCCCATTCAAATGCATGTAACAGTGAGAAACGCACTGTCTTGGCGAAAGAAAGCGTTTTTGTACAACTTCATAGAAATAGCTGTAACTTTTGATAGAAGACTCAGACAAACATGTTTATGGCCTTATATTATAGAACTCAAGGTCTCCGTGCTGGGAAAACAGGTTTTGCAGCTGTTTGAGCTAAGATTTCCAAGTTATTCACATAATGAAAACTTGTACTTTGTTTCGGTCGAGTTCCCCATTCAAATGCATGTAACAGTGAGAAACGCACTGTCTTGGCGAAAGAAAGCGTTTTTGTACAACTTCATAGAAATAGCTGTAACTTTTGATAGAAGACTCGGATACACATGTTTATGGCTTTATCTTATAGAACTCAAGGTTCCCGTGCTGGGAAAACAGGTTTTGCAGCTGTTTGAGCTAAGATTTCCAAGTTATTCACATAATGAAAACCTATACTTTGTTTCAGTCGAGTTCCCCATTCAAATGCATGTAACAGTGAGAAACGCACTGTCTTGGCGAAAGAAAGCGTTTTTGTACAACTTCATAGAAATAGCTGTAACTTTTGATAGAAGACTCGGATACACATGTTTATGGCTTTATCTTATAGAACTCAAGGTTCCCGTGCTGGGAAAACAGGTTTTGCAGCTGTTTGAGCTAAGATTTCCAAGTTATTCACATAATGAAAACCTATACTTTGTTTCGGTCGAGTTCCCCATTCAAATGCATGTAACAGTGAGAAACGCACTGTCTTGGCGAAAGAAAGCGTTTTTGTACAACTTCATAGAAATAGCTGTAACTTTTGATAGAAGACTCAGACAAACATGTTTATGGCCTTATATTATAGAACTCAAGGTCTCCGTGCTGGGAAAACAGGTTTTGCAGCTGTTTGAGCTAAGATTTCCAAGTTATTCACATAATGAAAACTTGTACTTTGTTTCGGTCGAGTTCCCCATTCAAATGCATGTAACAGTGAGAAACGCACTGTCTTGGCGAAAGAAAGCGTTTTTGTACAACTTCATAGAAATAGCTGTAACTTTTGATAGAAGACTCAGACAAACATGTTTATGGCCTTATATTATAGAACTCAAGGTCTCCGTGCTGGGAAAACAGGTTTTGCAGCTGTTTGAGCTAAGATTTCCAAGTTATTCACATAATGAAAACTTGTACTTTGTTTCGGTCGAGTTCCCCATTCAAATGCATGTAACAGTGAGAAACGCACTGTCTTGGCGAAAGAAAGCGTTTTTGTACAACTTCATAGAAATAGCTGTAACTTTTGATAGAAGACTCGGATACACATGTTTATGGCTTTATCTTATAGAACTCAAGGTTCCCGTGCTGGGAAAACAGGTTTTGCAGCTGTTTGAGCTAAGATTTCCAAGTTATTCACATAATGAAAACCTATACTTTGTTTCGGTCGAGTTCCCCATTCAAATGCATGTAACAGTGAGAAACGCACTGTCTTGGCGAAAGAAAGCGTTTTTGTACAACTTCATAGAAATAGCTGTAACTTTTGATAGAAGACTCAGACAAACATGTTTATGGCCTTATATTATAGAACTCAAGGTCTCCGTGCTGGGAAAACAGGTTTTGCAGCTGTTTGAGCTAAGATTTCCAAGTTATTCACATAATGAAAACCTATACTTTCGGTCGAGTTCCCCATTCAAATGCATGTAACAGTGAGAAACGCACTGTCTTGGCGAAAGAAAGCGTTTTTGTACAACTTCATAGAAATAGCTGTAACTTTTGATAGAAGACTCGGATACACATGTTTATGGCTTTATCTTATAGAACTCAAGGTTCCCGTGCTGGGAAAACAGGTTTTGCAGCTGTTTGAGCTAAGATTTCCAAGTTATTCACATAATGAAAACCTATACTTTGTTTCGGTCGAGTTCCCCATTCAAATGCATGTAACAGTGAGAAACGCACTGTCTTGGCGAAAGAAAGCGTTTTTGTACAACTTCATAGAAATAGCTGTAACTTTTGATAGAAGACTCAGACAAACATGTTTATGGCCTTATATTATAGAACTCAAGGTCCCCGTGCTGGGAAAACAGGTTTTGCAGCTGTTTGAGCTAAGATTTTCAAGTTATTCACATAATGAAAACCTATACTTTGTTTCGGTCGAGTTCCCCATTCAAATGCATGTAACAGTGAGAAACGCACTGTCTTGGCGAAAGAAAGCGTTTTTGTACAACTTCATAGAAATAGCTGTAACTTTTGATAGAAGACTCAGACAAACATGTTTATGGCCTTATATTATAGAACTCAAGGTCTCCGTGCTGGGAAAACAGGTTTTGCAGCTGTTTGAGCTAAGATTTCCAAGTTATTCACATAATGAAAACTTGTACTTTGTTTCGGTCGAGTTCCCCATTCAAATGCATGTAACAGTGAGAAACGCACTGTCTTGGCGAAAGAAAGCGTTTTTGTACAACTTCATAGAAATAGCTGTAACTTTTGATAGAAGACTCGGATACACATGTTTATGGCTTTATCTTATAGAACTCAAGGTTCCCGTGCTGGGAAAACAGGTTTTGCAGCTGTTTGAGCTAAGATTTCCAAGTTATTCACATAATGAAAACCTATACTTTGTTTCGGTCGAGTTCCCCATTCAAATGCATGTAACAGTGAGAAACGCACTGTCTTGGCGAAAGAAAGCGTTTTTGTACAACTTCATAGAAATAGCTGTAACTTTTGATAGAAGACTCAGACAAACATGTTTATGGCCTTATATTATAGAACTCAAGGTCCCCGTGCTGGGAAAACAGGTTTTGCAGCTGTTTGAGCTAAGATTTTCAAGTTATTCACATAATGAAAACCTATACTTTGTTTCGGTCGAGTTCCCCATTCAAATGCATGTAACAGTGAGAAACGCACTGTCTTGGCGAAAGAAAGCGTTTTTGTACAACTTCATAGAAATAGCTGTAACTTTTGATAGAAGACTCGGATACACATGTTTATGGCTTTATCTTATAGAACTCAAGGTTCCCGTGCTGGGAAAACAGGTTTTGCAGCTGTTTGAGCTAAGATTTCCAAGTTATTCACATAATGAAAACCTATACTTTGTTTCGGTCGAGTTCCCCATTCAAATGCATGTAACAGTGAGAAACGCACTGTCTTGGCGAAAGAAAGCGTTTTTGTACAACTTCATAGAAATAGCTGTAACTTTTGATAGAAGACTCAGACAAACATGTTTATGGCCTTATATTATAGAACTCAAGGTCCCCGTGCTGGGAAAACAGGTTTTGCAGCTGTTTGAGCTAAGATTTTCAAGTTATTCACATAATGAAAACCTATACTTTGTTTCGGTCGAGTTCCCCATTCAAATGCATGTAACAGTGAGAAACGCACTGTCTTGGCGAAAGAAAGCGTTTTTGTACAACTTCATAGAAATAGCTGTAACTTTTGATAGAAGACTCAGACAAACATGTTTATGGCCTTATATTATAGAACTCAAGGTCTCCGTGCTGGGAAAACAGGTTTTGCAGCTGTTTGAGCTAAGATTTCCAAGTTATTCACATAATGAAAACTTGTACTTTGTTTCGGTCGAGTTCCCCATTCAAATGCATGTAACAGTGAGAAACGCACTGTCTTGGCGAAAGAAAGCGTTTTTGTACAACTTCATAGAAATAGCTGTAACTTTTGATAGAAGACTCGGATACACATGTTTATGGCTTTATCTTATAGAACTCAAGGTTCCCGTGCTGGGAAAACAGGTTTTGCAGCTGTTTGAGCTAAGATTTCCAAGTTATTCACATAATGAAAACCTATACTTTGTTTCAGTCGAGTTCCCCATTCAAATGCATGTAACAGTGAGAAACGCACTGTCTTGGCGAAAGAAAGCGTTTTTGTACAACTTCATAGAAATAGCTGTAACTTTTGATAGAAGACTCGGATACACATGTTTATGGCTTTATCTTATAGAACTCAAGGTTCCCGTGCTGGGAAAACAGGTTTTGCAGCTGTTTGAGCTAAGATTTCCAAGTTATTCACATAATGAAAACCTATACTTTGTTTCGGTCGAGTTCCCCATTCAAATGCATGTAACAGTGAGAAACGCACTGTCTTGGCGAAAGAAAGCGTTTTTGTACAACTTCATAGAAATAGCTGTAACTTTTGATAGAAGACTCAGACAAACATGTTTATGGCCTTATATTATAGAACTCAAGGTCTCCGTGCTGGGAAAACAGGTTTTGCAGCTGTTTGAGCTAAGATTTCCAAGTTATTCACATAATGAAAACCTATACTTTCGGTCGAGTTCCCCATTCAAATGCATGTAACAGTGAGAAACGCACTGTCTTGGCGAAAGAAAGCGTTTTTGTACAACTTCATAGAAATAGCTGTAACTTTTGATAGAAGACTCGGATACACATGTTTATGGCTTTATCTTATAGAACTCAAGGTTCCCGTGCTGGGAAAACAGGTTTTGCAGCTGTTTGAGCTAAGATTTCCAAGTTATTCACATAATGAAAACCTATACTTTGTTTCGGTCGAGTTCCCCATTCAAATGCATGTAACAGTGAGAAACGCACTGTCTTGGCGAAAGAAAGCGTTTTTGTACAACTTCATAGAAATAGCTGTAACTTTTGATAGAAGACTCAGACAAACATGTTTATGGCCTTATATTATAGAACTCAAGGTCCCCGTGCTGGGAAAACAGGTTTTGCAGCTGTTTGAGCTAAGATTTTCAAGTTATTCACATAATGAAAACCTATACTTTGTTTCGGTCGAGTTCCCCATTCAAATGCATGTAACAGTGAGAAACGCACTGTCTTGGCGAAAGAAAGCGTTTTTGTACAACTTCATAGAAATAGCTGTAACTTTTGATAGAAGACTCAGACAAACATGTTTATGGCCTTATATTATAGAACTCAAGGTCTCCGTGCTGGGAAAACAGGTTTTGCAGCTGTTTGAGCTAAGATTTCCAAGTTATTCACATAATGAAAACTTGTACTTTGTTTCGGTCGAGTTCCCCATTCAAATGCATGTAACAGTGAGAAACGCACTGTCTTGGCGAAAGAAAGCGTTTTTGTACAACTTCATAGAAATAGCTGTAACTTTTGATAGAAGACTCGGATACACATGTTTATGGCTTTATCTTATAGAACTCAAGGTTCCCGTGCTGGGAAAACAGGTTTTGCAGCTGTTTGAGCTAAGATTTCCAAGTTATTCACATAATGAAAACCTATACTTTGTTTCGGTCGAGTTCCCCATTCAAATGCATGTAACAGTGAGAAACGCACTGTCTTGGCGAAAGAAAGCGTTTTTGTACAACTTCATAGAAATAGCTGTAACTTTTGATAGAAGACTCAGACAAACATGTTTATGGCCTTATATTATAGAACTCAAGGTCCCCGTGCTGGGAAAACAGGTTTTGCAGCTGTTTGAGCTAAGATTTTCAAGTTATTCACATAATGAAAACCTATACTTTGTTTCGGTCGAGTTCCCCATTCAAATGCATGTAACAGTGAGAAACGCACTGTCTTGGCGAAAGAAAGCGTTTTTGTACAACTTCATAGAAATAGCTGTAACTTTTGATAGAAGACTCGGATACACATGTTTATGGCTTTATCTTATAGAACTCAAGGTTCCCGTGCTGGGAAAACAGGTTTTGCAGCTGTTTGAGCTAAGATTTCCAAGTTATTCACATAATGAAAACCTATACTTTGTTTCGGTCGAGTTCCCCATTCAAATGCATGTAACAGTGAGAAACGCACTGTCTTGGCGAAAGAAAGCGTTTTTGTACAACTTCATAGAAATAGCTGTAACTTTTGATAGAAGACTCAGACAAACATGTTTATGGCCTTATATTATAGAACTCAAGGTCCCCGTGCTGGGAAAACAGGTTTTGCAGCTGTTTGAGCTAAGATTTTCAAGTTATTCACATAATGAAAACCTATACTTTGTTTCGGTCGAGTTCCCCATTCAAATGCATGTAACAGTGAGAAACGCACTGTCTTGGCGAAAGAAAGCGTTTTTGTACAACTTCATAGAAATAGCTGTAACTTTTGATAGAAGACTCAGACAAACATGTTTATGGCCTTATATTATAGAACTCAAGGTCTCCGTGCTGGGAAAACAGGTTTTGCAGCTGTTTGAGCTAAGATTTCCAAGTTATTCACATAATGAAAACTTGTACTTTGTTTCGGTCGAGTTCCCCATTCAAATGCATGTAACAGTGAGAAACGCACTGTCTTGGCGAAAGAAAGCGTTTTTGTACAACTTCATAGAAATAGCTGTAACTTTTGATAGAAGACTCGGATACACATGTTTATGGCTTTATCTTATAGAACTCAAGGTTCCCGTGCTGGGAAAACAGGTTTTGCAGCTGTTTGAGCTAAGATTTCCAAGTTATTCACATAATGAAAACCTATACTTTGTTTCAGTCGAGTTCCCCATTCAAATGCATGTAACAGTGAGAAACGCACTGTCTTGGCGAAAGAAAGCGTTTTTGTACAACTTCATAGAAATAGCTGTAACTTTTGATAGAAGACTCGGATACACATGTTTATGGCTTTATCTTATAGAACTCAAGGTTCCCGTGCTGGGAAAACAGGTTTTGCAGCTGTTTGAGCTAAGATTTCCAAGTTATTCACATAATGAAAACCTATACTTTGTTTCGGTCGAGTTCCCCATTCAAATGCATGTAACAGTGAGAAACGCACTGTCTTGGCGAAAGAAAGCGTTTTTGTACAACTTCATAGAAATAGCTGTAACTTTTGATAGAAGACTCAGACAAACATGTTTATGGCCTTATATTATAGAACTCAAGGTCCCCGAGCTGGGAAAACAGGTTTTGCAGCTGTTTGAGCTAAGATTTTCAAGTTATTCACATAATGAAAACCTATACTTTGTTTCGGTCGAGTTCCCCATTCAAATGCATGTAACAGTGAGAAACGCACTGTCTTGGCGAAAGAAAGCGTTTTTGTACAACTTCATAGAAATAGCTGTAACTTTTGATAGAAGACTCAGACAAACATGTTTATGGCCTTATATTATAGAACTCAAGGTCTCCGTGCTGGGAAAACAGGTTTTGCAGCTGTTTGAGCTAAGATTTCCAAGTTATTCACATAATGAAAACTTGTACTTTGTTTCGGTCGAGTTCCCCATTCAAATGCATGTAACAGTGAGAAACGCACTGTCTTGGCGAAAGAAAGCGTTTTTGTACAACTTCATAGAAATAGCTGTAACTTTTGATAGAAGACTCGGATACACATGTTTATGGCTTTATCTTATAGAACTCAAGGTTCCCGTGCTGGGAAAACAGGTTTTGCAGCTGTTTGAGCTAAGATTTCCAAGTTATTCACATAATGAAAACCTATACTTTGTTTCGGTCGAGTTCCCCATTCAAATGCATGTAACAGTGAGAAACGCACTGTCTTGGCGAAAGAAAGCGTTTTTGTACAACTTCATAGAAATAGCTGTAACTTTTGATAGAAGACTCAGACAAACATGTTTATGGCCTTATATTATAGAACTCAAGGTCCCCGTGCTGGGAAAACAGGTTTTGCAGCTGTTTGAGCTAAGATTTTCAAGTTATTCACATAATGAAAACCTATACTTTGTTTCGGTCGAGTTCCCCATTCAAATGCATGTAACAGTGAGAAACGCACTGTCTTGGCGAAAGAAAGCGTTTTTGTACAACTTCATAGAAATAGCTGTAACTTTTGATAGAAGACTCAGACAAACATGTTTATGGCCTTATATTATAGAACTCAAGGTCTCCGTGCTGGGAAAACAGGTTTTGCAGCTGTTTGAGCTAAGATTTCCAAGTTATTCACATAATGAAAACTTGTACTTTGTTTCGGTCGAGTTCCCCATTCAAATGCATGTAACAGTGAGAAACGCACTGTCTTGGCGAAAGAAAGCGTTTTTGTACAACTTCATAGAAATAGCTGTAACTTTTGATAGAAGACTCGGATACACATGTTTATGGCTTTATCTTATAGAACTCAAGGTTCCCGTGCTGGGAAAACAGGTTTTGCAGCTGTTTGAGCTAAGATTTCCAAGTTATTCACATAATGAAAACCTATACTTTGTTTCGGTCGAGTTCCCCATTCAAATGCATGTAACAGTGAGAAACGCACTGTCTTGGCGAAAGAAAGCGTTTTTGTACAACTTCATAGAAATAGCTGTAACTTTTGATAGAAGACTCAGACAAACATGTTTATGGCCTTATATTATAGAACTCAAGGTCCCCGTGCTGGGAAAACAGGTTTTGCAGCTGTTTGAGCTAAGATTTTCAAGTTATTCACATAATGAAAACCTATACTTTGTTTCGGTCGAGTTCCCCATTCAAATGCATGTAACAGTGAGAAACGCACTGTCTTGGCGAAAGAAAGCGTTTTTGTACAACTTCATAGAAATAGCTGTAACTTTTGATAGAAGACTCAGACAAACATGTTTATGGCCTTATATTATAGAACTCAAGGTCCCCGTGCTGGGAAAACAGGTTTTGCAGCTGTTTGAGCTAAGATTTTCAAGTTATTCACATAATGAAAACCTATACTTTGTTTCGGTCGAGTTCCCCATTCAAATGCATGTAACAGTGAGAAACGCACTGTCTTGGCGAAAGAAAGCGTTTTTGTACAACTTCATAGAAATAGCTGTAACTTTTGATAGAAGACTCAGACAAACATGTTTATGGCCTTATATTATAGAACTCAAGGTCTCCGTGCTGGGAAAACAGGTTTTGCAGCTGTTTGAGCTAAGATTTCCAAGTTATTCACATAATGAAAACTTGTACTTTGTTTCGGTCGAGTTCCCCATTCAAATGCATGTAACAGTGAGAAACGCACTGTCTTGGCGAAAGAAAGCGTTTTTGTACAACTTCATAGAAATAGCTGTAACTTTTGATAGAAGACTCGGATACACATGTTTATGGCTTTATCTTATAGAACTCAAGGTTCCCGTGCTGGGAAAACAGGTTTTGCAGCTGTTTGAGCTAAGATTTCCAAGTTATTCACATAATGAAAACCTATACTTTGTTTCGGTCGAGTTCCCCATTCAAATGCATGTAACAGTGAGAAACGCACTGTCTTGGCGAAAGAAAGCGTTTTTGTACAACTTCATAGAAATAGCTGTAACTTTTGATAGAAGACTCGGATACACATGTTTATGGCTTTATCTTATAGAACTCAAGGTTCCCGTGCTGGGAAAACAGGTTTTGCAGCTGTTTGAGCTAAGATTTCCAAGTTATTCACATAATGAAAACCTATACTTTGTTTCGGTCGAGTTCCCCATTCAAATGCATGTAACAGTGAGAAACGCACTGTCTTGGCGAAAGAAAGCGTTTTTGTACAACTTCATAGAAATAGCTGTAACTTTTGATAGAAGACTCAGACAAACATGTTTATGGCCTTATATTATAGAACTCAAGGTCCCCGTGCTGGGAAAACAGGTTTTGCAGCTGTTTGAGCTAAGATTTTCAAGTTATTCACATAATGAAAACCTATACTTTGTTTCGGTCGAGTTCCCCATTCAAATGCATGTAACAGTGAGAAACGCACTGTCTTGGCGAAAGAAAGCGTTTTTGTACAACTTCATAGAAATAGCTGTAACTTTTGATAGAAGACTCGGATACACATGTTTATGGCTTTATCTTATAGAACTCAAGGTTCCCGTGCTGGGAAAACAGGTTTTGCAGCTGTTTGAGCTAAGATTTCCAAGTTATTCACATAATGAAAACCTATACTTTGTTTCGGTCGAGTTCCCCATTCAAATGCATGTAACAGTGAGAAACGCACTGTCTTGGCGAAAGAAAGCGTTTTTGTACAACTTCATAGAAATAGCTGTAACTTTTGATAGAAGACTCGGATACACATGTTTATGGCTTTATCTTATAGAACTCAAGGTTCCCGTGCTGGGAAAACAGGTTTTGCAGCTGTTTGAGCTAAGATTTCCAAGTTATTCACATAATGAAAACCTATACTTTGTTTCGGTCGAGTTCCCCATTCAAATGCATGTAACAGTGAGAAACGCACTGTCTTGGCGAAAGAAAGCGTTTTTGTACAACTTCATAGAAATAGCTGTAACTTTTGATAGAAGACTCAGACAAACATGTTTATGGCCTTATATTATAGAACTCAAGGTCCCCGTGCTGGGAAAACAGGTTTTGCAGCTGTTTGAGCTAAGATTTTCAAGTTATTCACATAATGAAAACCTATACTTTGTTTCGGTCGAGTTCCCCATTCAAATGCATGTAACAGTGAGAAACGCACTGTCTTGGCGAAAGAAAGCGTTTTTGTACAACTTCATAGAAATAGCTGTAACTTTTGATAGAAGACTCAGACAAACATGTTTATGGCCTTATATTATAGAACTCAAGGTCTCCGTGCTGGGAAAACAGGTTTTGCAGCTGTTTGAGCTAAGATTTCCAAGTTATTCACATAATGAAAACTTGTACTTTGTTTCGGTCGAGTTCCCCATTCAAATGCATGTAACAGTGAGAAACGCACTGTCTTGGCGAAAGAAAGCGTTTTTGTACAACTTCATAGAAATAGCTGTAACTTTTGATAGAAGACTCGGATACACATGTTTATGGCTTTATCTTATAGAACTCAAGGTTCCCGTGCTGGGAAAACAGGTTTTGCAGCTGTTTGAGCTAAGATTTCCAAGTTATTCACATAATGAAAACCTATACTTTGTTTCGGTCGAGTTCCCCATTCAAATGCATGTAACAGTGAGAAACGCACTGTCTTGGCGAAAGAAAGCGTTTTTGTACAACTTCATAGAAATAGCTGTAACTTTTGATAGAAGACTCAGACAAACATGTTTATGGCCTTATATTATAGAACTCAAGGTCCCCGTGCTGGGAAAACAGGTTTTGCAGCTGTTTGAGCTAAGATTTTCAAGTTATTCACATAATGAAAACCTATACTTTGTTTCGGTCGAGTTCCCCATTCAAATGCATGTAACAGTGAGAAACGCACTGTCTTGGCGAAAGAAAGCGTTTTTGTACAACTTCATAGAAATAGCTGTAACTTTTGATAGAAGACTCAGACAAACATGTTTATGGCCTTATATTATAGAACTCAAGGTCCCCGTGCTGGGAAAACAGGTTTTGCAGCTGTTTGAGCTAAGATTTTCAAGTTATTCACATAATGAAAACCTATACTTTGTTTCGGTCGAGTTCCCCATTCAAATGCATGTAACAGTGAGAAACGCACTGTCTTGGCGAAAGAAAGCGTTTTTGTACAACTTCATAGAAATAGCTGTAACTTTTGATAGAAGACTCAGACAAACATGTTTATGGCCTTATATTATAGAACTCAAGGTCTCCGTGCTGGGAAAACAGGTTTTGCAGCTGTTTGAGCTAAGATTTCCAAGTTATTCACATAATGAAAACTTGTACTTTGTTTCGGTCGAGTTCCCCATTCAAATGCATGTAACAGTGAGAAACGCACTGTCTTGGCGAAAGAAAGCGTTTTTGTACAACTTCATAGAAATAGCTGTAACTTTTGATAGAAGACTCGGATACACATGTTTATGGCTTTATCTTATAGAACTCAAGGTTCCCGTGCTGGGAAAACAGGTTTTGCAGCTGTTTGAGCTAAGATTTCCAAGTTATTCACATAATGAAAACCTATACTTTGTTTCGGTCGAGTTCCCCATTCAAATGCATGTAACAGTGAGAAACGCACTGTCTTGGCGAAAGAAAGCGTTTTTGTACAACTTCATAGAAATAGCTGTAACTTTTGATAGAAGACTCGGATACACATGTTTATGGCTTTATCTTATAGAACTCAAGGTTCCCGTGCTGGGAAAACAGGTTTTGCAGCTGTTTGAGCTAAGATTTCCAAGTTATTCACATAATGAAAACCTATACTTTGTTTCGGTCGAGTTCCCCATTCAAATGCATGTAACAGTGAGAAACGCACTGTCTTGGCGAAAGAAAGCGTTTTTGTACAACTTCATAGAAATAGCTGTAACTTTTGATAGAAGACTCAGACAAACATGTTTATGGCCTTATATTATAGAACTCAAGGTCCCCGTGCTGGGAAAACAGGTTTTGCAGCTGTTTGAGCTAAGATTTTCAAGTTATTCACATAATGAAAACCTATACTTTGTTTCGGTCGAGTTCCCCATTCAAATGCATGTAACAGTGAGAAACGCACTGTCTTGGCGAAAGAAAGCGTTTTTGTACAACTTCATAGAAATAGCTGTAACTTTTGATAGAAGACTCGGATACACATGTTTATGGCTTTATCTTATAGAACTCAAGGTTCCCGTGCTGGGAAAACAGGTTTTGCAGCTGTTTGAGCTAAGATTTCCAAGTTATTCACATAATGAAAACCTATACTTTGTTTCGGTCGAGTTCCCCATTCAAATGCATGTAACAGTGAGAAACGCACTGTCTTGGCGAAAGAAAGCGTTTTTGTACAACTTCATAGAAATAGCTGTAACTTTTGATAGAAGACTCGGATACACATGTTTATGGCTTTATCTTATAGAACTCAAGGTTCCCGTGCTGGGAAAACAGGTTTTGCAGCTGTTTGAGCTAAGATTTCCAAGTTATTCACATAATGAAAACCTATACTTTGTTTCGGTCGAGTTCCCCATTCAAATGCATGTAACAGTGAGAAACGCACTGTCTTGGCGAAAGAAAGCGTTTTTGTACAACTTCATAGAAATAGCTGTAACTTTTGATAGAAGACTCAGACAAACATGTTTATGGCCTTATATTATAGAAATCAAGGTCTCCGTGCTGGGAAAACAGGTTTTGCAGCTGTTTGAGCTAAGATTTCCAAGTTATTCACATAATGAAAACTTGTACTTTGTTTCGGTCGAGTTCCCCATTCAAATGCATGTAACAGTGAGAAACGCACTGTCTTGGCGAAAGAAAGCGTTTTTGTACAACTTCATAGAAATAGCTGTAACTTTTGATAGAAGACTCAGACAAACATGTTTATGGCCTTATATTATAGAACTCAAGGTCTCCGTGCTGGGAAAACAGGTTTTGCAGCTGTTTGAGCTAAGATTTCCAAGTTATTCACATAATGAAAACTTGTACTTTGTTTCGGTCGAGTTCCCCATTCAAATGCATGTAACAGTGAGAAACGCACTGTCTTGGCGAAAGAAAGCGTTTTTGTACAACTTCATAGAAATAGCTGTAACTTTTGATAGAAGACTCGGATACACATGTTTATGGCTTTATCTTATAGAACTCAAGGTTCCCGTGCTGGGAAAACAGGTTTTGCAGCTGTTTGAGCTAAGATTTCCAAGTTATTCACATAATGAAAACCTATACTTTGTTTCGGTCGAGTTCCCCATTCAAATGCATGTAACAGTGAGAAACGCACTGTCTTGGCGAAAGAAAGCGTTTTTGTACAACTTCATAGAAATAGCTGTAACTTTTGATAGAAGACTCAGACAAACATGTTTATGGCCTTATATTATAGAACTCAAGGTCTCCGTGCTGGGAAAACAGGTTTTGCAGCTGTTTGAGCTAAGATTTCCAAGTTATTCACATAATGAAAACCTATACTTTCGGTCGAGTTCCCCATTCAAATGCATGTAACAGTGAGAAACGCACTGTCTTGGCGAAAGAAAGCGTTTTTGTACAACTTCATAGAAATAGCTGTAACTTTTGATAGAAGACTCGGATACACATGTTTATGGCTTTATCTTATAGAACTCAAGGTTCCCGTGCTGGGAAAACAGGTTTTGCAGCTGTTTGAGCTAAGATTTCCAAGTTATTCACATAATGAAAACCTATACTTTGTTTCGGTCGAGTTCCCCATTCAAATGCATGTAACAGTGAGAAACGCACTGTCTTGGCGAAAGAAAGCGTTTTTGTACAACTTCATAGAAATAGCTGTAACTTTTGATAGAAGACTCAGACAAACATGTTTATGGCCTTATATTATAGAACTCAAGGTCCCCGTGCTGGGAAAACAGGTTTTGCAGCTGTTTGAGCTAAGATTTTCAAGTTATTCACATAATGAAAACCTATACTTTGTTTCGGTCGAGTTCCCCATTCAAATGCATGTAACAGTGAGAAACGCACTGTCTTGGCGAAAGAAAGCGTTTTTGTACAACTTCATAGAAATAGCTGTAACTTTTGATAGAAGACTCAGACAAACATGTTTATGGCCTTATATTATAGAACTCAAGGTCTCCGTGCTGGGAAAACAGGTTTTGCAGCTGTTTGAGCTAAGATTTCCAAGTTATTCACATAATGAAAACTTGTACTTTGTTTCGGTCGAGTTCCCCATTCAAATGCATGTAACAGTGAGAAACGCACTGTCTTGGCGAAAGAAAGCGTTTTTGTACAACTTCATAGAAATAGCTGTAACTTTTGATAGAAGACTCGGATACACATGTTTATGGCTTTATCTTATAGAACTCAAGGTTCCCGTGCTGGGAAAACAGGTTTTGCAGCTGTTTGAGCTAAGATTTCCAAGTTATTCACATAATGAAAACCTATACTTTGTTTCGGTCGAGTTCCCCATTCAAATGCATGTAACAGTGAGAAACGCACTGTCTTGGCGAAAGAAAGCGTTTTTGTACAACTTCATAGAAATAGCTGTAACTTTTGATAGAAGACTCAGACAAACATGTTTATGGCCTTATATTATAGAACTCAAGGTCCCCGTGCTGGGAAAACAGGTTTTGCAGCTGTTTGAGCTAAGATTTTCAAGTTATTCACATAATGAAAACCTATACTTTGTTTCGGTCGAGTTCCCCATTCAAATGCATGTAACAGTGAGAAACGCACTGTCTTGGCGAAAGAAAGCGTTTTTGTACAACTTCATAGAAATAGCTGTAACTTTTGATAGAAGACTCGGATACACATGTTTATGGCTTTATCTTATAGAACTCAAGGTTCCCGTGCTGGGAAAACAGGTTTTGCAGCTGTTTGAGCTAAGATTTCCAAGTTATTCACATAATGAAAACCTATACTTTGTTTCGGTCGAGTTCCCCATTCAAATGCATGTAACAGTGAGAAACGCACTGTCTTGGCGAAAGAAAGCGTTTTTGTACAACTTCATAGAAATAGCTGTAACTTTTGATAGAAGACTCAGACAAACATGTTTATGGCCTTATATTATAGAACTCAAGGTCCCCGTGCTGGGAAAACAGGTTTTGCAGCTGTTTGAGCTAAGATTTTCAAGTTATTCACATAATGAAAACCTATACTTTGTTTCGGTCGAGTTCCCCATTCAAATGCATGTAACAGTGAGAAACGCACTGTCTTGGCGAAAGAAAGCGTTTTTGTACAACTTCATAGAAATAGCTGTAACTTTTGATAGAAGACTCAGACAAACATGTTTATGGCCTTATATTATAGAACTCAAGGTCTCCGTGCTGGGAAAACAGGTTTTGCAGCTGTTTGAGCTAAGATTTCCAAGTTATTCACATAATGAAAACTTGTACTTTGTTTCGGTCGAGTTCCCCATTCAAATGCATGTAACAGTGAGAAACGCACTGTCTTGGCGAAAGAAAGCGTTTTTGTACAACTTCATAGAAATAGCTGTAACTTTTGATAGAAGACTCGGATACACATGTTTATGGCTTTATCTTATAGAACTCAAGGTTCCCGTGCTGGGAAAACAGGTTTTGCAGCTGTTTGAGCTAAGATTTCCAAGTTATTCACATAATGAAAACCTATACTTTGTTTCAGTCGAGTTCCCCATTCAAATGCATGTAACAGTGAGAAACGCACTGTCTTGGCGAAAGAAAGCGTTTTTGTACAACTTCATAGAAATAGCTGTAACTTTTGATAGAAGACTCGGATACACATGTTTATGGCTTTATCTTATAGAACTCAAGGTTCCCGTGCTGGGAAAACAGGTTTTGCAGCTGTTTGAGCTAAGATTTCCAAGTTATTCACATAATGAAAACCTATACTTTGTTTCGGTCGAGTTCCCCATTCAAATGCATGTAACAGTGAGAAACGCACTGTCTTGGCGAAAGAAAGCGTTTTTGTACAACTTCATAGAAATAGCTGTAACTTTTGATAGAAGACTCGGATACACATGTTTATGGCTTTATCTTATAGAACTCAAGGTTCCCGTGCTGGGAAAACAGGTTTTGCAGCTGTTTGAGCTAAGATTTCCAAGTTATTCACATAATGAAAACCTATACTTTGTTTCGGTCGAGTTCCCCATTCAAATGCATGTAACAGTGAGAAACGCACTGTCTTGGCGAAAGAAAGCGTTTTTGTACAACTTCATAGAAATAGCTGTAACTTTTGATAGAAGACTCAGACAAACATGTTTATGGCCTTATATTATAGAACTCAAGGTCCCCGTGCTGGGAAAACAGGTTTTGCAGCTGTTTGAGCTAAGATTTTCAAGTTATTCACATAATGAAAACCTATACTTTGTTTCGGTCGAGTTCCCCATTCAAATGCATGTAACAGTGAGAAACGCACTGTCTTGGCGAAAGAAAGCGTTTTTGTACAACTTCATAGAAATAGCTGTAACTTTTGATAGAAGACTCGGATACACATGTTTATGGCCTTATATTATAGAACTCAAGGTCTCCGTGCTGGGAAAACAGGTTTTGCAGCTGTTTGAGCTAAGATTTCCAAGTTATTCACATAATGAAAACCTATACTTTGTTTCAGTCGAGTTCCCCATTCAAATGCATGTAACAGTGAGAAACGCACTGTCTTGGCGAAAGAAAGCGTTTTTGTACAACTTCATAGAAATAGCTGTAACTTTTGATAGAAGACTCGGATACACATGTTTATGGCTTTATCTTATAGAACTCAAGGTTCCCGTGCTGGGAAAACAGGTTTTGCAGCTGTTTGAGCTAAGATTTCCAAGTTATTCACATAATGAAAACCTATACTTTGTTTCGGTCGAGTTCCCCATTCAAATGCATGTAACAGTGAGAAACGCACTGTCTTGGCGAAAGAAAGCGTTTTTGTACAACTTCATAGAAATAGCTGTAACTTTTGATAGAAGACTCAGACAAACATGTTTATGGCCTTATATTATAGAACTCAAGGTCCCCGTGCTGGGAAAACAGGTTTTGCAGCTGTTTGAGCTAAGATTTTCAAGTTATTCACATAATGAAAACCTATACTTTGTTTCGGTCGAGTTCCCCATTCAAATGCATGTAACAGTGAGAAACGCACTGTCTTGGCGAAAGAAAGCGTTTTTGTACAACTTCATAGAAATAGCTGTAACTTTTGATAGAAGACTCAGACAAACATGTTTATGGCCTTATATTATAGAACTCAAGGTCTCCGTGCTGGGAAAACAGGTTTTGCAGCTGTTTGAGCTAAGATTTCCAAGTTATTCACATAATGAAAACTTGTACTTTGTTTCGGTCGAGTTCCCCATTCAAATGCATGTAACAGTGAGAAACGCACTGTCTTGGCGAAAGAAAGCGTTTTTGTACAACTTCATAGAAATAGCTGTAACTTTTGATAGAAGACTCGGATACACATGTTTATGGCTTTATCTTATAGAACTCAAGGTTCCCGTGCTGGGAAAACAGGTTTTGCAGCTGTTTGAGCTAAGATTTCCAAGTTATTCACATAATGAAAACCTATACTTTGTTTCGGTCGAGTTCCCCATTCAAATGCATGTAACAGTGAGAAACGCACTGTCTTGGCGAAAGAAAGCGTTTTTGTACAACTTCATAGAAATAGCTGTAACTTTTGATAGAAGACTCAGACAAACATGTTTATGGCCTTATATTATAGAACTCAAGGTCTCCGTGCTGGGAAAACAGGTTTTGCAGCTGTTTGAGCTAAGATTTCCAAGTTATTCACATAATGAAAACCTATACTTTCGGTCGAGTTCCCCATTCAAATGCATGTAACAGTGAGAAACGCACTGTCTTGGCGAAAGAAAGCGTTTTTGTACAACTTCATAGAAATAGCTGTAACTTTTGATAGAAGACTCGGATACACATGTTTATGGCTTTATCTTATAGAACTCAAGGTTCCCGTGCTGGGAAAACAGGTTTTGCAGCTGTTTGAGCTAAGATTTCCAAGTTATTCACATAATGAAAACCTATACTTTGTTTCGGTCGAGTTCCCCATTCAAATGCATGTAACAGTGAGAAACGCACTGTCTTGGCGAAAGAAAGCGTTTTTGTACAACTTCATAGAAATAGCTGTAACTTTTGATAGAAGACTCAGACAAACATGTTTATGGCCTTATATTATAGAACTCAAGGTCCCCGTGCTGGGAAAACAGGTTTTGCAGCTGTTTGAGCTAAGATTTTCAAGTTATTCACATAATGAAAACCTATACTTTGTTTCGGTCGAGTTCCCCATTCAAATGCATGTAACAGTGAGAAACGCACTGTCTTGGCGAAAGAAAGCGTTTTTGTACAACTTCATAGAAATAGCTGTAACTTTTGATAGAAGACTCAGACAAACATGTTTATGGCCTTATATTATAGAACTCAAGGTCTCCGTGCTGGGAAAACAGGTTTTGCAGCTGTTTGAGCTAAGATTTCCAAGTTATTCACATAATGAAAACTTGTACTTTGTTTCGGTCGAGTTCCCCATTCAAATGCATGTAACAGTGAGAAACGCACTGTCTTGGCGAAAGAAAGCGTTTTTGTACAACTTCATAGAAATAGCTGTAACTTTTGATAGAAGACTCGGATACACATGTTTATGGCTTTATCTTATAGAACTCAAGGTTCCCGTGCTGGGAAAACAGGTTTTGCAGCTGTTTGAGCTAAGATTTCCAAGTTATTCACATAATGAAAACCTATACTTTGTTTCGGTCGAGTTCCCCATTCAAATGCATGTAACAGTGAGAAACGCACTGTCTTGGCGAAAGAAAGCGTTTTTGTACAACTTCATAGAAATAGCTGTAACTTTTGATAGAAGACTCAGACAAACATGTTTATGGCCTTATATTATAGAACTCAAGGTCCCCGTGCTGGGAAAACAGGTTTTGCAGCTGTTTGAGCTAAGATTTTCAAGTTATTCACATAATGAAAACCTATACTTTGTTTCGGTCGAGTTCCCCATTCAAATGCATGTAACAGTGAGAAACGCACTGTCTTGGCGAAAGAAAGCGTTTTTGTACAACTTCATAGAAATAGCTGTAACTTTTGATAGAAGACTCGGATACACATGTTTATGGCTTTATCTTATAGAACTCAAGGTTCCCGTGCTGGGAAAACAGGTTTTGCAGCTGTTTGAGCTAAGATTTCCAAGTTATTCACATAATGAAAACCTATACTTTGTTTCGGTCGAGTTCCCCATTCAAATGCATGTAACAGTGAGAAACGCACTGTCTTGGCGAAAGAAAGCGTTTTTGTACAACTTCATAGAAATAGCTGTAACTTTTGATAGAAGACTCAGACAAACATGTTTATGGCCTTATATTATAGAACTCAAGGTCCCCGTGCTGGGAAAACAGGTTTTGCAGCTGTTTGAGCTAAGATTTTCAAGTTATTCACATAATGAAAACCTATACTTTGTTTCGGTCGAGTTCCCCATTCAAATGCATGTAACAGTGAGAAACGCACTGTCTTGGCGAAAGAAAGCGTTTTTGTACAACTTCATAGAAATAGCTGTAACTTTTGATAGAAGACTCAGACAAACATGTTTATGGCCTTATATTATAGAACTCAAGGTCTCCGTGCTGGGAAAACAGGTTTTGCAGCTGTTTGAGCTAAGATTTCCAAGTTATTCACATAATGAAAACTTGTACTTTGTTTCGGTCGAGTTCCCCATTCAAATGCATGTAACAGTGAGAAACGCACTGTCTTGGCGAAAGAAAGCGTTTTTGTACAACTTCATAGAAATAGCTGTAACTTTTGATAGAAGACTCGGATACACATGTTTATGGCTTTATCTTATAGAACTCAAGGTTCCCGTGCTGGGAAAACAGGTTTTGCAGCTGTTTGAGCTAAGATTTCCAAGTTATTCACATAATGAAAACCTATACTTTGTTTCAGTCGAGTTCCCCATTCAAATGCATGTAACAGTGAGAAACGCACTGTCTTGGCGAAAGAAAGCGTTTTTGTACAACTTCATAGAAATAGCTGTAACTTTTGATAGAAGACTCGGATACACATGTTTATGGCTTTATCTTATAGAACTCAAGGTTCCCGTGCTGGGAAAACAGGTTTTGCAGCTGTTTGAGCTAAGATTTCCAAGTTATTCACATAATGAAAACCTATACTTTGTTTCGGTCGAGTTCCCCATTCAAATGCATGTAACAGTGAGAAACGCACTGTCTTGGCGAAAGAAAGCGTTTTTGTACAACTTCATAGAAATAGCTGTAACTTTTGATAGAAGACTCAGACAAACATGTTTATGGCCTTATATTATAGAACTCAAGGTCTCCGTGCTGGGAAAACAGGTTTTGCAGCTGTTTGAGCTAAGATTTCCAAGTTATTCACATAATGAAAACCTATACTTTCGGTCGAGTTCCCCATTCAAATGCATGTAACAGTGAGAAACGCACTGTCTTGGCGAAAGAAAGCGTTTTTGTACAACTTCATAGAAATAGCTGTAACTTTTGATAGAAGACTCGGATACACATGTTTATGGCTTTATCTTATAGAACTCAAGGTTCCCGTGCTGGGAAAACAGGTTTTGCAGCTGTTTGAGCTAAGATTTCCAAGTTATTCACATAATGAAAACCTATACTTTGTTTCGGTCGAGTTCCCCATTCAAATGCATGTAACAGTGAGAAACGCACTGTCTTGGCGAAAGAAAGCGTTTTTGTACAACTTCATAGAAATAGCTGTAACTTTTGATAGAAGACTCAGACAAACATGTTTATGGCCTTATATTATAGAACTCAAGGTCTCCGTGCTGGGAAAACAGGTTTTGCAGCTGTTTGAGCTAAGATTTCCAAGTTATTCACATAATGAAAACCTATACTTTCGGTCGAGTTCCCCATTCAAATGCATGTAACAGTGAGAAACGCACTGTCTTGGCGAAAGAAAGCGTTTTTGTACAACTTCATAGAAATAGCTGTAACTTTTGATAGAAGACTCGGATACACATGTTTATGGCTTTATCTTATAGAACTCAAGGTTCCCGTGCTGGGAAAACAGGTTTTGCAGCTGTTTGAGCTAAGATTTCCAAGTTATTCACATAATGAAAACCTATACTTTGTTTCGGTCGAGTTCCCCATTCAAATGCATGTAACAGTGAGAAACGCACTGTCTTGGCGAAAGAAAGCGTTTTTGTACAACTTCATAGAAATAGCTGTAACTTTTGATAGAAGACTCAGACAAACATGTTTATGGCCTTATATTATAGAACTCAAGGTCCCCGTGCTGGGAAAACAGGTTTTGCAGCTGTTTGAGCTAAGATTTTCAAGTTATTCACATAATGAAAACCTATACTTTGTTTCGGTCGAGTTCCCCATTCAAATGCATGTAACAGTGAGAAACGCACTGTCTTGGCGAAAGAAAGCGTTTTTGTACAACTTCATAGAAATAGCTGTAACTTTTGATAGAAGACTCAGACAAACATGTTTATGGCCTTATATTATAGAACTCAAGGTCTCCGTGCTGGGAAAACAGGTTTTGCAGCTGTTTGAGCTAAGATTTCCAAGTTATTCACATAATGAAAACTTGTACTTTGTTTCGGTCGAGTTCCCCATTCAAATGCATGTAACAGTGAGAAACGCACTGTCTTGGCGAAAGAAAGCGTTTTTGTACAACTTCATAGAAATAGCTGTAACTTTTGATAGAAGACTCGGATACACATGTTTATGGCTTTATCTTATAGAACTCAAGGTTCCCGTGCTGGGAAAACAGGTTTTGCAGCTGTTTGAGCTAAGATTTCCAAGTTATTCACATAATGAAAACCTATACTTTGTTTCGGTCGAGTTCCCCATTCAAATGCATGTAACAGTGAGAAACGCACTGTCTTGGCGAAAGAAAGCGTTTTTGTACAACTTCATAGAAATAGCTGTAACTTTTGATAGAAGACTCAGACAAACATGTTTATGGCCTTATATTATAGAACTCAAGGTCCCCGTGCTGGGAAAACAGGTTTTGCAGCTGTTTGAGCTAAGATTTTCAAGTTATTCACATAATGAAAACCTATACTTTGTTTCGGTCGAGTTCCCCATTCAAATGCATGTAACAGTGAGAAACGCACTGTCTTGGCGAAAGAAAGCGTTTTTGTACAACTTCATAGAAATAGCTGTAACTTTTGATAGAAGACTCGGATACACATGTTTATGGCTTTATCTTATAGAACTCAAGGTTCCCGTGCTGGGAAAACAGGTTTTGCAGCTGTTTGAGCTAAGATTTCCAAGTTATTCACATAATGAAAACCTATACTTTGTTTCGGTCGAGTTCCCCATTCAAATGCATGTAACAGTGAGAAACGCACTGTCTTGGCGAAAGAAAGCGTTTTTGTACAACTTCATAGAAATAGCTGTAACTTTTGATAGAAGACTCAGACAAACATGTTTATGGCCTTATATTATAGAACTCAAGGTCCCCGTGCTGGGAAAACAGGTTTTGCAGCTGTTTGAGCTAAGATTTTCAAGTTATTCACATAATGAAAACCTATACTTTGTTTCGGTCGAGTTCCCCATTCAAATGCATGTAACAGTGAGAAACGCACTGTCTTGGCGAAAGAAAGCGTTTTTGTACAACTTCATAGAAATAGCTGTAACTTTTGATAGAAGACTCAGACAAACATGTTTATGGCCTTATATTATAGAACTCAAGGTCTCCGTGCTGGGAAAACAGGTTTTGCAGCTGTTTGAGCTAAGATTTCCAAGTTATTCACATAATGAAAACTTGTACTTTGTTTCGGTCGAGTTCCCCATTCAAATGCATGTAACAGTGAGAAACGCACTGTCTTGGCGAAAGAAAGCGTTTTTGTACAACTTCATAGAAATAGCTGTAACTTTTGATAGAAGACTCGGATACACATGTTTATGGCTTTATCTTATAGAACTCAAGGTTCCCGTGCTGGGAAAACAGGTTTTGCAGCTGTTTGAGCTAAGATTTCCAAGTTATTCACATAATGAAAACCTATACTTTGTTTCAGTCGAGTTCCCCATTCAAATGCATGTAACAGTGAGAAACGCACTGTCTTGGCGAAAGAAAGCGTTTTTGTACAACTTCATAGAAATAGCTGTAACTTTTGATAGAAGACTCGGATACACATGTTTATGGCTTTATCTTATAGAACTCAAGGTTCCCGTGCTGGGAAAACAGGTTTTGCAGCTGTTTGAGCTAAGATTTCCAAGTTATTCACATAATGAAAACCTATACTTTGTTTCGGTCGAGTTCCCCATTCAAATGCATGTAACAGTGAGAAACGCACTGTCTTGGCGAAAGAAAGCGTTTTTGTACAACTTCATAGAAATAGCTGTAACTTTTGATAGAAGACTCGGATACACATGTTTATGGCTTTATCTTATAGAACTCAAGGTTCCCGTGCTGGGAAAACAGGTTTTGCAGCTGTTTGAGCTAAGATTTCCAAGTTATTCACATAATGAAAACCTATACTTTGTTTCGGTCGAGTTCCCCATTCAAATGCATGTAACAGTGAGAAACGCACTGTCTTGGCGAAAGAAAGCGTTTTTGTACAACTTCATAGAAATAGCTGTAACTTTTGATAGAAGACTCAGACAAACATGTTTATGGCCTTATATTATAGAACTCAAGGTCCCCGTGCTGGGAAAACAGGTTTTGCAGCTGTTTGAGCTAAGATTTTCAAGTTATTCACATAATGAAAACCTATACTTTGTTTCGGTCGAGTTCCCCATTCAAATGCATGTAACAGTGAGAAACGCACTGTCTTGGCGAAAGAAAGCGTTTTTGTACAACTTCATAGAAATAGCTGTAACTTTTGATAGAAGACTCAGACAAACATGTTTATGGCCTTATATTATAGAACTCAAGGTCTCCGTGCTGGGAAAACAGGTTTTGCAGCTGTTTGAGCTAAGATTTCCAAGTTATTCACATAATGAAAACTTGTACTTTGTTTCGGTCGAGTTCCCCATTCAAATGCATGTAACAGTGAGAAACGCACTGTCTTGGCGAAAGAAAGCGTTTTTGTACAACTTCATAGAAATAGCTGTAACTTTTGATAGAAGACTCGGATACACATGTTTATGGCTTTATCTTATAGAACTCAAGGTTCCCGTGCTGGGAAAACAGGTTTTGCAGCTGTTTGAGCTAAGATTTCCAAGTTATTCACATAATGAAAACCTATACTTTGTTTCAGTCGAGTTCCCCATTCAAATGCATGTAACAGTGAGAAACGCACTGTCTTGGCGAAAGAAAGCGTTTTTGTACAACTTCATAGAAATAGCTGTAACTTTTGATAGAAGACTCGGATACACATGTTTATGGCTTTATCTTATAGAACTCAAGGTTCCCGTGCTGGGAAAACAGGTTTTGCAGCTGTTTGAGCTAAGATTTCCAAGTTATTCACATAATGAAAACCTATACTTTGTTTCGGTCGAGTTCCCCATTCAAATGCATGTAACAGTGAGAAACGCACTGTCTTGGCGAAAGAAAGCGTTTTTGTACAACTTCATAGAAATAGCTGTAACTTTTGATAGAAGACTCAGACAAACATGTTTATGGCCTTATATTATAGAACTCAAGGTCCCCGAGCTGGGAAAACAGGTTTTGCAGCTGTTTGAGCTAAGATTTTCAAGTTATTCACATAATGAAAACCTATACTTTGTTTCGGTCGAGTTCCCCATTCAAATGCATGTAACAGTGAGAAACGCACTGTCTTGGCGAAAGAAAGCGTTTTTGTACAACTTCATAGAAATAGCTGTAACTTTTGATAGAAGACTCAGACAAACATGTTTATGGCCTTATATTATAGAACTCAAGGTCTCCGTGCTGGGAAAACAGGTTTTGCAGCTGTTTGAGCTAAGATTTCCAAGTTATTCACATAATGAAAACTTGTACTTTGTTTCGGTCGAGTTCCCCATTCAAATGCATGTAACAGTGAGAAACGCACTGTCTTGGCGAAAGAAAGCGTTTTTGTACAACTTCATAGAAATAGCTGTAACTTTTGATAGAAGACTCGGATACACATGTTTATGGCTTTATCTTATAGAACTCAAGGTTCCCGTGCTGGGAAAACAGGTTTTGCAGCTGTTTGAGCTAAGATTTCCAAGTTATTCACATAATGAAAACCTATACTTTGTTTCGGTCGAGTTCCCCATTCAAATGCATGTAACAGTGAGAAACGCACTGTCTTGGCGAAAGAAAGCGTTTTTGTACAACTTCATAGAAATAGCTGTAACTTTTGATAGAAGACTCGGATACACATGTTTATGGCTTTATCTTATAGAACTCAAGGTTCCCGTGCTGGGAAAACAGGTTTTGCAGCTGTTTGAGCTAAGATTTCCAAGTTATTCACATAATGAAAACCTATACTTTGTTTCGGTCGAGTTCCCCATTCAAATGCATGTAACAGTGAGAAACGCACTGTCTTGGCGAAAGAAAGCGTTTTTGTACAACTTCATAGAAATAGCTGTAACTTTTGATAGAAGACTCAGACAAACATGTTTATGGCTTTATCTTATAGAACTCAAGGTTCCCGTGCTGGGAAAACAGGTTTTGCAGCTGTTTGAGCTAAGATTTCCAAGTTATTCACATAATGAAAACCTATACTTTGTTTCAGTCGAGTTCCCCATTCAAATGCATGTAACAGTGAGAAACGCACTGTCTTGGCGAAAGAAAGCGTTTTTGTACAACTTCATAGAAATAGCTGTAACTTTTGATAGAAGACTCGGATACACATGTTTATGGCTTTATCTTATAGAACTCAAGGTTCCCGTGCTGGGAAAACAGGTTTTGCAGCTGTTTGAGCTAAGATTTCCAAGTTATTCACATAATGAAAACCTATACTTTGTTTCGGTCGAGTTCCCCATTCAAATGCATGTAACAGTGAGAAACGCACTGTCTTGGCGAAAGAAAGCGTTTTTGTACAACTTCATAGAAATAGCTGTAACTTTTGATAGAAGACTCAGACAAACATGTTTATGGCCTTATATTATAGAACTCAAGGTCCCCGAGCTGGGAAAACAGGTTTTGCAGCTGTTTGAGCTAAGATTTTCAAGTTATTCACATAATGAAAACCTATACTTTGTTTCGGTCGAGTTCCCCATTCAAATGCATGTAACAGTGAGAAACGCACTGTCTTGGCGAAAGAAAGCGTTTTTGTACAACTTCATAGAAATAGCTGTAACTTTTGATAGAAGACTCAGACAAACATGTTTATGGCCTTATATTATAGAACTCAAGGTCTCCGTGCTGGGAAAACAGGTTTTGCAGCTGTTTGAGCTAAGATTTCCAAGTTATTCACATAATGAAAACTTGTACTTTGTTTCGGTCGAGTTCCCCATTCAAATGCATGTAACAGTGAGAAACGCACTGTCTTGGCGAAAGAAAGCGTTTTTGTACAACTTCATAGAAATAGCTGTAACTTTTGATAGAAGACTCGGATACACATGTTTATGGCTTTATCTTATAGAACTCAAGGTTCCCGTGCTGGGAAAACAGGTTTTGCAGCTGTTTGAGCTAAGATTTCCAAGTTATTCACATAATGAAAACCTATACTTTGTTTCGGTCGAGTTCCCCATTCAAATGCATGTAACAGTGAGAAACGCACTGTCTTGGCGAAAGAAAGCGTTTTTGTACAACTTCATAGAAATAGCTGTAACTTTTGATAGAAGACTCGGATACACATGTTTATGGCTTTATCTTATAGAACTCAAGGTTCCCGTGCTGGGAAAACAGGTTTTGCAGCTGTTTGAGCTAAGATTTCCAAGTTATTCACATAATGAAAACCTATACTTTGTTTCGGTCGAGTTCCCCATTCAAATGCATGTAACAGTGAGAAACGCACTGTCTTGGCGAAAGAAAGCGTTTTTGTACAACTTCATAGAAATAGCTGTAACTTTTGATAGAAGACTCAGACAAACATGTTTATGGCCTTATATTATAGAACTCAAGGTCCCCGTGCTGGGAAAACAGGTTTTGCAGCTGTTTGAGCTACGATTTTCAAGTTATTCACATAATGAAAACCTATACTTTGTTTCGGTCGAGTTCCCCATTCAAATGCATGTAACAGTGAGAAACGCACTGTCTTGGCGAAAGAAAGCGTTTTTGTACAACTTCATAGAAATAGCTGTAACTTTTGATAGAAGACTCGGATACACATGTTTATGGCTTTATCTTATAGAACTCAAGGTTCCCGTGCTGGGAAAACAGGTTTTGCAGCTGTTTGAGCTAAGATTTCCAAGTTATTCACATAATGAAAACCTATACTTTGTTTCGGTCGAGTTCCCCATTCAAATGCATGTAACAGTGAGAAACGCACTGTCTTGGCGAAAGAAAGCGTTTTTGTACAACTTCATAGAAATAGCTGTAACTTTTGATAGAAGACTCAGACAAACATGTTTATGGCCTTATATTATAGAACTCAAGGTCTCCGTGCTGGGAAAACAGGTTTTGCAGCTGTTTGAGCTAAGATTTCCAAGTTATTCACATAATGAAAACCTATACTTTGTTTCGGTCGAGTTCCCCATTCAAATGCATGTAACAGTGAGAAACGCACTGTCTTGGCGAAAGAAAGCGTTTTTGTACAACTTCATAGAAATAGCTGTAACTTTTGATAGAAGACTCAGACAAACATGTTTATGGCCTTATATTATAGAACTCAAGGTCCCCGTGCTGGGAAAACAGGTTTTGCAGCTGTTTGAGCTAAGATTTTCAAGTTATTCACATAATGAAAACCTATACTTTGTTTCGGTCGAGTTCCCCATTCAAATGCATGTAACAGTGAGAAACGCACTGTCTTGGCGAAAGAAAGCGTTTTTGTACAACTTCATAGAAATAGCTGTAACTTTTGATAGAAGACTCGGATACACATGTTTATGGCTTTATCTTATAGAACTCAAGGTTCCCGTGCTGGGAAAACAGGTTTTGCAGCTGTTTGAGCTAAGATTTCCAAGTTATTCACATAATGAAAACCTATACTTTGTTTCGGTCGAGTTCCCCATTCAAATGCATGTAACAGTGAGAAACGCACTGTCTTGGCGAAAGAAAGCGTTTTTGTACAACTTCATAGAAATAGCTGTAACTTTTGATAGAAGACTCGGATACACATGTTTATGGCTTTATCTTATAGAACTCAAGGTTCCCGTGCTGGGAAAACAGGTTTTGCAGCTGTTTGAGCTAAGATTTCCAAGTTATTCACATAATGAAAACCTATACTTTGTTTCGGTCGAGTTCCCCATTCAAATGCATGTAACAGTGAGAAACGCACTGTCTTGGCGAAAGAAAGCGTTTTTGTACAACTTCATAGAAATAGCTGTAACTTTTGATAGAAGACTCAGACAAACATGTTTATGGCCTTATATTATAGAAATCAAGGTCTCCGTGCTGGGAAAACAGGTTTTGCAGCTGTTTGAGCTAAGATTTCCAAGTTATTCACATAATGAAAACTTGTACTTTGTTTCGGTCGAGTTCCCCATTCAAATGCATGTAACAGTGAGAAACGCACTGTCTTGGCGAAAGAAAGCGTTTTTGTACAACTTCATAGAAATAGCTGTAACTTTTGATAGAAGACTCAGACAAACATGTTTATGGCCTTATATTATAGAACTCAAGGTCTCCGTGCTGGGAAAACAGGTTTTGCAGCTGTTTGAGCTAAGATTTCCAAGTTATTCACATAATGAAAACTTGTACTTTGTTTCGGTCGAGTTCCCCATTCAAATGCATGTAACAGTGAGAAACGCACTGTCTTGGCGAAAGAAAGCGTTTTTGTACAACTTCATAGAAATAGCTGTAACTTTTGATAGAAGACTCGGATACACATGTTTATGGCTTTATCTTATAGAACTCAAGGTTCCCGTGCTGGGAAAACAGGTTTTGCAGCTGTTTGAGCTAAGATTTCCAAGTTATTCACATAATGAAAACCTATACTTTGTTTCGGTCGAGTTCCCCATTCAAATGCATGTAACAGTGAGAAACGCACTGTCTTGGCGAAAGAAAGCGTTTTTGTACAACTTCATAGAAATAGCTGTAACTTTTGATAGAAGACTCAGACAAACATGTTTATGGCCTTATATTATAGAACTCAAGGTCTCCGTGCTGGGAAAACAGGTTTTGCAGCTGTTTGAGCTAAGATTTCCAAGTTATTCACATAATGAAAACCTATACTTTCGGTCGAGTTCCCCATTCAAATGCATGTAACAGTGAGAAACGCACTGTCTTGGCGAAAGAAAGCGTTTTTGTACAACTTCATAGAAATAGCTGTAACTTTTGATAGAAGACTCGGATACACATGTTTATGGCTTTATCTTATAGAACTCAAGGTTCCCGTGCTGGGAAAACAGGTTTTGCAGCTGTTTGAGCTAAGATTTCCAAGTTATTCACATAATGAAAACCTATACTTTGTTTCGGTCGAGTTCCCCATTCAAATGCATGTAACAGTGAGAAACGCACTGTCTTGGCGAAAGAAAGCGTTTTTGTACAACTTCATAGAAATAGCTGTAACTTTTGATAGAAGACTCAGACAAACATGTTTATGGCCTTATATTATAGAACTCAAGGTCCCCGTGCTGGGAAAACAGGTTTTGCAGCTGTTTGAGCTAAGATTTTCAAGTTATTCACATAATGAAAACCTATACTTTGTTTCGGTCGAGTTCCCCATTCAAATGCATGTAACAGTGAGAAACGCACTGTCTTGGCGAAAGAAAGCGTTTTTGTACAACTTCATAGAAATAGCTGTAACTTTTGATAGAAGACTCAGACAAACATGTTTATGGCCTTATATTATAGAACTCAAGGTCTCCGTGCTGGGAAAACAGGTTTTGCAGCTGTTTGAGCTAAGATTTCCAAGTTATTCACATAATGAAAACTTGTACTTTGTTTCGGTCGAGTTCCCCATTCAAATGCATGTAACAGTGAGAAACGCACTGTCTTGGCGAAAGAAAGCGTTTTTGTACAACTTCATAGAAATAGCTGTAACTTTTGATAGAAGACTCGGATACACATGTTTATGGCTTTATCTTATAGAACTCAAGGTTCCCGTGCTGGGAAAACAGGTTTTGCAGCTGTTTGAGCTAAGATTTCCAAGTTATTCACATAATGAAAACCTATACTTTGTTTCGGTCGAGTTCCCCATTCAAATGCATGTAACAGTGAGAAACGCACTGTCTTGGCGAAAGAAAGCGTTTTTGTACAACTTCATAGAAATAGCTGTAACTTTTGATAGAAGACTCAGACAAACATGTTTATGGCCTTATATTATAGAACTCAAGGTCCCCGTGCTGGGAAAACAGGTTTTGCAGCTGTTTGAGCTAAGATTTTCAAGTTATTCACATAATGAAAACCTATACTTTGTTTCGGTCGAGTTCCCCATTCAAATGCATGTAACAGTGAGAAACGCACTGTCTTGGCGAAAGAAAGCGTTTTTGTACAACTTCATAGAAATAGCTGTAACTTTTGATAGAAGACTCGGATACACATGTTTATGGCTTTATCTTATAGAACTCAAGGTTCCCGTGCTGGGAAAACAGGTTTTGCAGCTGTTTGAGCTAAGATTTCCAAGTTATTCACATAATGAAAACCTATACTTTGTTTCGGTCGAGTTCCCCATTCAAATGCATGTAACAGTGAGAAACGCACTGTCTTGGCGAAAGAAAGCGTTTTTGTACAACTTCATAGAAATAGCTGTAACTTTTGATAGAAGACTCAGACAAACATGTTTATGGCCTTATATTATAGAACTCAAGGTCCCCGTGCTGGGAAAACAGGTTTTGCAGCTGTTTGAGCTAAGATTTTCAAGTTATTCACATAATGAAAACCTATACTTTGTTTCGGTCGAGTTCCCCATTCAAATGCATGTAACAGTGAGAAACGCACTGTCTTGGCGAAAGAAAGCGTTTTTGTACAACTTCATAGAAATAGCTGTAACTTTTGATAGAAGACTCAGACAAACATGTTTATGGCCTTATATTATAGAACTCAAGGTCTCCGTGCTGGGAAAACAGGTTTTGCAGCTGTTTGAGCTAAGATTTCCAAGTTATTCACATAATGAAAACTTGTACTTTGTTTCGGTCGAGTTCCCCATTCAAATGCATGTAACAGTGAGAAACGCACTGTCTTGGCGAAAGAAAGCGTTTTTGTACAACTTCATAGAAATAGCTGTAACTTTTGATAGAAGACTCGGATACACATGTTTATGGCTTTATCTTATAGAACTCAAGGTTCCCGTGCTGGGAAAACAGGTTTTGCAGCTGTTTGAGCTAAGATTTCCAAGTTATTCACATAATGAAAACCTATACTTTGTTTCAGTCGAGTTCCCCATTCAAATGCATGTAACAGTGAGAAACGCACTGTCTTGGCGAAAGAAAGCGTTTTTGTACAACTTCATAGAAATAGCTGTAACTTTTGATAGAAGACTCGGATACACATGTTTATGGCTTTATCTTATAGAACTCAAGGTTCCCGTGCTGGGAAAACAGGTTTTGCAGCTGTTTGAGCTAAGATTTCCAAGTTATTCACATAATGAAAACCTATACTTTGTTTCGGTCGAGTTCCCCATTCAAATGCATGTAACAGTGAGAAACGCACTGTCTTGGCGAAAGAAAGCGTTTTTGTACAACTTCATAGAAATAGCTGTAACTTTTGATAGAAGACTCAGACAAACATGTTTATGGCCTTATATTATAGAACTCAAGGTCCCCGAGCTGGGAAAACAGGTTTTGCAGCTGTTTGAGCTAAGATTTTCAAGTTATTCACATAATGAAAACCTATACTTTGTTTCGGTCGAGTTCCCCATTCAAATGCATGTAACAGTGAGAAACGCACTGTCTTGGCGAAAGAAAGCGTTTTTGTACAACTTCATAGAAATAGCTGTAACTTTTGATAGAAGACTCAGACAAACATGTTTATGGCCTTATATTATAGAACTCAAGGTCTCCGTGCTGGGAAAACAGGTTTTGCAGCTGTTTGAGCTAAGATTTCCAAGTTATTCACATAATGAAAACTTGTACTTTGTTTCGGTCGAGTTCCCCATTCAAATGCATGTAACAGTGAGAAACGCACTGTCTTGGCGAAAGAAAGCGTTTTTGTACAACTTCATAGAAATAGCTGTAACTTTTGATAGAAGACTCGGATACACATGTTTATGGCTTTATCTTATAGAACTCAAGGTTCCCGTGCTGGGAAAACAGGTTTTGCAGCTGTTTGAGCTAAGATTTCCAAGTTATTCACATAATGAAAACCTATACTTTGTTTCGGTCGAGTTCCCCATTCAAATGCATGTAACAGTGAGAAACGCACTGTCTTGGCGAAAGAAAGCGTTTTTGTACAACTTCATAGAAATAGCTGTAACTTTTGATAGAAGACTCGGATACACATGTTTATGGCTTTATCTTATAGAACTCAAGGTTCCCGTGCTGGGAAAACAGGTTTTGCAGCTGTTTGAGCTAAGATTTCCAAGTTATTCACATAATGAAAACCTATACTTTGTTTCGGTCGAGTTCCCCATTCAAATGCATGTAACAGTGAGAAACGCACTGTCTTGGCGAAAGAAAGCGTTTTTGTACAACTTCATAGAAATAGCTGTAACTTTTGATAGAAGACTCAGACAAACATGTTTATGGCCTTATATTATAGAACTCAAGGTCCCCGTGCTGGGAAAACAGGTTTTGCAGCTGTTTGAGCTACGATTTTCAAGTTATTCACATAATGAAAACCTATACTTTGTTTCGGTCGAGTTCCCCATTCAAATGCATGTAACAGTGAGAAACGCACTGTCTTGGCGAAAGAAAGCGTTTTTGTACAACTTCATAGAAATAGCTGTAACTTTTGATAGAAGACTCGGATACACATGTTTATGGCTTTATCTTATAGAACTCAAGGTTCCCGTGCTGGGAAAACAGGTTTTGCAGCTGTTTGAGCTAAGATTTCCAAGTTATTCACATAATGAAAACCTATACTTTGTTTCGGTCGAGTTCCCCATTCAAATGCATGTAACAGTGAGAAACGCACTGTCTTGGCGAAAGAAAGCGTTTTTGTACAACTTCATAGAAATAGCTGTAACTTTTGATAGAAGACTCAGACAAACATGTTTATGGCCTTATATTATAGAACTCAAGGTCTCCGTGCTGGGAAAACAGGTTTTGCAGCTGTTTGAGCTAAGATTTCCAAGTTATTCACATAATGAAAACCTATACTTTGTTTCGGTCGAGTTCCCCATTCAAATGCATGTAACAGTGAGAAACGCACTGTCTTGGCGAAAGAAAGCGTTTTTGTACAACTTCATAGAAATAGCTGTAACTTTTGATAGAAGACTCAGACAAACATGTTTATGGCCTTATATTATAGAACTCAAGGTCCCCGTGCTGGGAAAACAGGTTTTGCAGCTGTTTGAGCTAAGATTTTCAAGTTATTCACATAATGAAAACCTATACTTTGTTTCGGTCGAGTTCCCCATTCAAATGCATGTAACAGTGAGAAACGCACTGTCTTGGCGAAAGAAAGCGTTTTTGTACAACTTCATAGAAATAGCTGTAACTTTTGATAGAAGACTCGGATACACATGTTTATGGCTTTATCTTATAGAACTCAAGGTTCCCGTGCTGGGAAAACAGGTTTTGCAGCTGTTTGAGCTAAGATTTCCAAGTTATTCACATAATGAAAACCTATACTTTGTTTCGGTCGAGTTCCCCATTCAAATGCATGTAACAGTGAGAAACGCACTGTCTTGGCGAAAGAAAGCGTTTTTGTACAACTTCATAGAAATAGCTGTAACTTTTGATAGAAGACTCGGATACACATGTTTATGGCTTTATCTTATAGAACTCAAGGTTCCCGTGCTGGGAAAACAGGTTTTGCAGCTGTTTGAGCTAAGATTTCCAAGTTATTCACATAATGAAAACCTATACTTTGTTTCGGTCGAGTTCCCCATTCAAATGCATGTAACAGTGAGAAACGCACTGTCTTGGCGAAAGAAAGCGTTTTTGTACAACTTCATAGAAATAGCTGTAACTTTTGATAGAAGACTCAGACAAACATGTTTATGGCCTTATATTATAGAAATCAAGGTCTCCGTGCTGGGAAAACAGGTTTTGCAGCTGTTTGAGCTAAGATTTCCAAGTTATTCACATAATGAAAACTTGTACTTTGTTTCGGTCGAGTTCCCCATTCAAATGCATGTAACAGTGAGAAACGCACTGTCTTGGCGAAAGAAAGCGTTTTTGTACAACTTCATAGAAATAGCTGTAACTTTTGATAGAAGACTCAGACAAACATGTTTATGGCCTTATATTATAGAACTCAAGGTCTCCGTGCTGGGAAAACAGGTTTTGCAGCTGTTTGAGCTAAGATTTCCAAGTTATTCACATAATGAAAACTTGTACTTTGTTTCGGTCGAGTTCCCCATTCAAATGCATGTAACAGTGAGAAACGCACTGTCTTGGCGAAAGAAAGCGTTTTTGTACAACTTCATAGAAATAGCTGTAACTTTTGATAGAAGACTCGGATACACATGTTTATGGCTTTATCTTATAGAACTCAAGGTTCCCGTGCTGGGAAAACAGGTTTTGCAGCTGTTTGAGCTAAGATTTCCAAGTTATTCACATAATGAAAACCTATACTTTGTTTCGGTCGAGTTCCCCATTCAAATGCATGTAACAGTGAGAAACGCACTGTCTTGGCGAAAGAAAGCGTTTTTGTACAACTTCATAGAAATAGCTGTAACTTTTGATAGAAGACTCAGACAAACATGTTTATGGCCTTATATTATAGAACTCAAGGTCTCCGTGCTGGGAAAACAGGTTTTGCAGCTGTTTGAGCTAAGATTTCCAAGTTATTCACATAATGAAAACCTATACTTTCGGTCGAGTTCCCCATTCAAATGCATGTAACAGTGAGAAACGCACTGTCTTGGCGAAAGAAAGCGTTTTTGTACAACTTCATAGAAATAGCTGTAACTTTTGATAGAAGACTCGGATACACATGTTTATGGCTTTATCTTATAGAACTCAAGGTTCCCGTGCTGGGAAAACAGGTTTTGCAGCTGTTTGAGCTAAGATTTCCAAGTTATTCACATAATGAAAACCTATACTTTGTTTCGGTCGAGTTCCCCATTCAAATGCATGTAACAGTGAGAAACGCACTGTCTTGGCGAAAGAAAGCGTTTTTGTACAACTTCATAGAAATAGCTGTAACTTTTGATAGAAGACTCAGACAAACATGTTTATGGCCTTATATTATAGAACTCAAGGTCCCCGTGCTGGGAAAACAGGTTTTGCAGCTGTTTGAGCTAAGATTTTCAAGTTATTCACATAATGAAAACCTATACTTTGTTTCGGTCGAGTTCCCCATTCAAATGCATGTAACAGTGAGAAACGCACTGTCTTGGCGAAAGAAAGCGTTTTTGTACAACTTCATAGAAATAGCTGTAACTTTTGATAGAAGACTCAGACAAACATGTTTATGGCCTTATATTATAGAACTCAAGGTCTCCGTGCTGGGAAAACAGGTTTTGCAGCTGTTTGAGCTAAGATTTCCAAGTTATTCACATAATGAAAACTTGTACTTTGTTTCGGTCGAGTTCCCCATTCAAATGCATGTAACAGTGAGAAACGCACTGTCTTGGCGAAAGAAAGCGTTTTTGTACAACTTCATAGAAATAGCTGTAACTTTTGATAGAAGACTCGGATACACATGTTTATGGCTTTATCTTATAGAACTCAAGGTTCCCGTGCTGGGAAAACAGGTTTTGCAGCTGTTTGAGCTAAGATTTCCAAGTTATTCACATAATGAAAACCTATACTTTGTTTCGGTCGAGTTCCCCATTCAAATGCATGTAACAGTGAGAAACGCACTGTCTTGGCGAAAGAAAGCGTTTTTGTACAACTTCATAGAAATAGCTGTAACTTTTGATAGAAGACTCAGACAAACATGTTTATGGCCTTATATTATAGAACTCAAGGTCCCCGTGCTGGGAAAACAGGTTTTGCAGCTGTTTGAGCTAAGATTTTCAAGTTATTCACATAATGAAAACCTATACTTTGTTTCGGTCGAGTTCCCCATTCAAATGCATGTAACAGTGAGAAACGCACTGTCTTGGCGAAAGAAAGCGTTTTTGTACAACTTCATAGAAATAGCTGTAACTTTTGATAGAAGACTCGGATACACATGTTTATGGCTTTATCTTATAGAACTCAAGGTTCCCGTGCTGGGAAAACAGGTTTTGCAGCTGTTTGAGCTAAGATTTCCAAGTTATTCACATAATGAAAACCTATACTTTGTTTCGGTCGAGTTCCCCATTCAAATGCATGTAACAGTGAGAAACGCACTGTCTTGGCGAAAGAAAGCGTTTTTGTACAACTTCATAGAAATAGCTGTAACTTTTGATAGAAGACTCAGACAAACATGTTTATGGCCTTATATTATAGAACTCAAGGTCCCCGTGCTGGGAAAACAGGTTTTGCAGCTGTTTGAGCTAAGATTTTCAAGTTATTCACATAATGAAAACCTATACTTTGTTTCGGTCGAGTTCCCCATTCAAATGCATGTAACAGTGAGAAACGCACTGTCTTGGCGAAAGAAAGCGTTTTTGTACAACTTCATAGAAATAGCTGTAACTTTTGATAGAAGACTCAGACAAACATGTTTATGGCCTTATATTATAGAACTCAAGGTCTCCGTGCTGGGAAAACAGGTTTTGCAGCTGTTTGAGCTAAGATTTCCAAGTTATTCACATAATGAAAACTTGTACTTTGTTTCGGTCGAGTTCCCCATTCAAATGCATGTAACAGTGAGAAACGCACTGTCTTGGCGAAAGAAAGCGTTTTTGTACAACTTCATAGAAATAGCTGTAACTTTTGATAGAAGACTCGGATACACATGTTTATGGCTTTATCTTATAGAACTCAAGGTTCCCGTGCTGGGAAAACAGGTTTTGCAGCTGTTTGAGCTAAGATTTCCAAGTTATTCACATAATGAAAACCTATACTTTGTTTCAGTCGAGTTCCCCATTCAAATGCATGTAACAGTGAGAAACGCACTGTCTTGGCGAAAGAAAGCGTTTTTGTACAACTTCATAGAAATAGCTGTAACTTTTGATAGAAGACTCGGATACACATGTTTATGGCTTTATCTTATAGAACTCAAGGTTCCCGTGCTGGGAAAACAGGTTTTGCAGCTGTTTGAGCTAAGATTTCCAAGTTATTCACATAATGAAAACCTATACTTTGTTTCGGTCGAGTTCCCCATTCAAATGCATGTAACAGTGAGAAACGCACTGTCTTGGCGAAAGAAAGCGTTTTTGTACAACTTCATAGAAATAGCTGTAACTTTTGATAGAAGACTCAGACAAACATGTTTATGGCCTTATATTATAGAACTCAAGGTCCCCGTGCTGGGAAAACAGGTTTTGCAGCTGTTTGAGCTAAGATTTTCAAGTTATTCACATAATGAAAACCTATACTTTGTTTCGGTCGAGTTCCCCATTCAAATGCATGTAACAGTGAGAAACGCACTGTCTTGGCGAAAGAAAGCGTTTTTGTACAACTTCATAGAAATAGCTGTAACTTTTGATAGAAGACTCAGACAAACATGTTTATGGCCTTATATTATAGAACTCAAGGTCTCCGTGCTGGGAAAACAGGTTTTGCAGCTGTTTGAGCTAAGATTTCCAAGTTATTCACATAATGAAAACCTATACTTTGTTTCGGTCGAGTTCCCCATTCAAATGCATGTAACAGTGAGAAACGCACTGTCTTGGCGAAAGAAAGCGTTTTTGTACAACTTCATAGAAATAGCTGTAACTTTTGATAGAAGACTCGGATACACATGTTTATGGCTTTATCTTATAGAACTCAAGGTTTCCGTGCTGGGAAAACAGGTTTTGCAGCTGTTTGAGCTAAGATTTCCAAGTTATTCACATAATGAAAACCTATACTTTGTTTCGGTCGAGTTCCCCATTCAAATGCATGTAACAGTGAGAAACGCACTGTCTTGGCGAAAGAAAGCGTTTTTGTACAACTTCATAGAAATAGCTGTAACTTTTGATAGAAGACTCGGATACACATGTTTATGGCTTTATCTTATAGAACTCAAGGTTCCCGTGCTGGGAAAACAGGTTTTGCAGCTGTTTGAGCTAAGATTTCCAAGTTATTCACATAATGAAAACCTATACTTTGTTTCGGTCGAGTTCCCCATTCAAATGCATGTAACAGTGAGAAACGCACTGTCTTGGCGAAAGAAAGCGTTTTTGTACAACTTCATAGAAATAGCTGTAACTTTTGATAGAAGACTCAGACAAACATGTTTATGGCCTTATATTATAGAACTCAAGGTCTCCGTGCTGGGAAAACAGGTTTTGCAGCTGTTTGAGCTAAGATTTCCAAGTTATTCACATAATGAAAACTTGTACTTTGTTTCGGTCGAGTTCCCCATTCAAATGCATGTAACAGTGAGAAACGCACTGTCTTGGCGAAAGAAAGCGTTTTTGTACAACTTCATAGAAATAGCTGTAACTTTTGATAGAAGACTCGGATACACATGTTTATGGCTTTATCTTATAGAACTCAAGGTTCCCGTGCTGGGAAAACAGGTTTTGCAGCTGTTTGAGCTAAGATTTCCAAGTTATTCACATAATGAAAACCTATACTTTGTTTCGGTCGAGTTCCCCATTCAAATGCATGTAACAGTGAGAAACGCACTGTCTTGGCGAAAGAAAGCGTTTTTGTACAACTTCATAGAAATAGCTGTAACTTTTGATAGAAGACTCAGACAAACATGTTTATGGCCTTATATTATAGAACTCAAGGTCCCCGTGCTGGGAAAACAGGTTTTGCAGCTGTTTGAGCTAAGATTTTCAAGTTATTCACATAATGAAAACCTATACTTTGTTTCGGTCGAGTTCCCCATTCAAATGCATGTAACAGTGAGAAACGCACTGTCTTGGCGAAAGAAAGCGTTTTTGTACAACTTCATAGAAATAGCTGTAACTTTTGATAGAAGACTCAGACAAACATGTTTATGGCCTTATATTATAGAACTCAAGGTCTCCGTGCTGGGAAAACAGGTTTTGCAGCTGTTTGAGCTAAGATTTCCAAGTTATTCACATAATGAAAACTTGTACTTTGTTTCGGTCGAGTTCCCCATTCAAATGCATGTAACAGTGAGAAACGCACTGTCTTGGCAAAAGAAAGCGTTTTTGTACAACTTCATAGAAATAGCTGTAACTTTTGATAGAAGACTCGGATACACATGTTTATGGCTTTATCTTATAGAACTCAAGGTTCCCGTGCTGGGAAAACAGGTTTTGCAGCTGTTTGAGCTAAGATTTCCAAGTTATTCACATAATGAAAACCTATACTTTGTTTCGGTCGAGTTCCCCATTCAAATGCATGTAACAGTGAGAAACGCACTGTCTTGGCGAAAGAAAGCGTTTTTGTACAACTTCATAGAAATAGCTGTAACTTTTGATAGAAGACTCGGATACACATGTTTATGGATTTATCTTATAGAACTCAAGGTTCCCGTGCTGGGAAAACAGGTTTTGCAGCTGTTTGAGCTAAGATTTCCAAGTTATTCACATAATGAAAACCTATACTTTGTTTCGGTCGAGTTCCCCATTCAAATGCATGTAACAGTGAGAAACGCACTGTCTTGGCGAAAGAAAGCGTTTTTGTACAACTTCATAGAAATAGCTGTAACTTTTGATAGAAGACTCAGACAAACATGTTTATGGCCTTATATTATAGAACTCAAGGTCTCCGTGCTGGGAAAACAGGTTTTGCAGCTGTTTGAGCTAAGATTTCCAAGTTATTCACATAATGAAAACTTGTACTTTGTTTCGGTCGAGTTCCCCATTCAAATGCATGTAACAGTGAGAAACGCACTGTCTTGGCGAAAGAAAGCGTTTTTGTACAACTTCATAGAAATAGCTGTAACTTTTGATAGAAGACTCGGATACACATGTTTATGGCTTTATCTTATAGAACTCAAGGTTCCCGTGCTGGGAAAACAGGTTTTGCAGCTGTTTGAGCTAAGATTTCCAAGTTATTCACATAATGAAAACCTATACTTTGTTTCGGTCGAGTTCCCCATTCAAATGCATGTAACAGTGAGAAACGCACTGTCTTGGCGAAAGAAAGCGTTTTTGTACAACTTCATAGAAATAGCTGTAACTTTTGATAGAAGACTCAGACAAACATGTTTATGGCTTTATCTTATAGAACTCAAGGTTCCCGTGCTGGGAAAACAGGTTTTGCAGCTGTTTGAGCTAAGATTTCCAAGTTATTCACATAATGAAAACCTATACTTTGTTTCGGTCGAGTTCCCCATTCAAATGCATGTAACAGTGAGAAACGCACTGTCTTGGCGAAAGAAAGCGTTTTTGTACAACTTCATAGAAATAGCTGTAACTTTTGATAGAAGACTCAGACAAACATGTTTATGGCCTTATATTATAGAACTCAAGGTCCCCGTGCTGGGAAAACAGGTTTTGCAGCTGTTTGAGCTAAGATTTTCAAGTTATTCACATAATGAAAACCTATACTTTGTTTCGGTCGAGTTCCCCATTCAAATGCATGTAACAGTGAGAAACGCACTGTCTTGGCGAAAGAAAGCGTTTTTGTACAACTTCATAGAAATAGCTGTAACTTTTGATAGAAGACTCAGACAAACATGTTTATGGCCTTATATTATAGAACTCAAGGTCTCCGTGCTGGGAAAACAGGTTTTGCAGCTGTTTGAGCTAAGATTTCCAAGTTATTCACATAATGAAAACTTGTACTTTGTTTCGGTCGAGTTCCCCATTCAAATGCATGTAACAGTGAGAAACGCACTGTCTTGGCGAAAGAAAGCGTTTTTGTACAACTTCATAGAAATAGCTGTAACTTTTGATAGAAGACTCAGACAAACATGTTTATGGCCTTATATTATAGAACTCAAGGTCTCCGTGCTGGGAAAACAGGTTTTGCAGCTGTTTGAGCTAAGATTTCCAAGTTATTCACATAATGAAAACTTGTACTTTGTTTCGGTCGAGTTCCCCATTCAAATGCATGTAACAGTGAGAAACGCACTGTCTTGGCGAAAGAAAGCGTTTTTGTACAACTTCATAGAAATAGCTGTAACTTTTGATAGAAGACTCGGATACACATGTTTATGGCTTTATCTTATAGAACTCAAGGTTCCCGTGCTGGGAAAACAGGTTTTGCAGCTGTTTGAGCTAAGATTTCCAAGTTATTCACATAATGAAAACCTATACTTTGTTTCGGTCGAGTTCCCCATTCAAATGCATGTAACAGTGAGAAACGCACTGTCTTGGCGAAAGAAAGCGTTTTTGTACAACTTCATAGAAATAGCTGTAACTTTTGATAGAAGACTCAGACAAACATGTTTATGGCCTTATATTATAGAACTCAAGGTCCCCGTGCTGGGAAAACAGGTTTTGCAGCTGTTTGAGCTAAGATTTTCAAGTTATTCACATAATGAAAACCTATACTTTGTTTCGGTCGAGTTCCCCATTCAAATGCATGTAACAGTGAGAAACGCACTGTCTTGGCGAAAGAAAGCGTTTTTGTACAACTTCATATAAATAGCTGTAACTTTTGATAGAAGACTCGGATACACATGTTTATGGCTTTATCTTATAGAACTCAAGGTTCCCGTGCTGGGAAAACAGGTTTTGCAGCTGTTTGAGCTAAGATTTCCAAGTTATTCACATAATGAAAACCTATACTTTGTTTCGGTCGAGTTCCCCATTCAAATGCATGTAACAGTGAGAAACGCACTGTCTTGGCGAAAGAAAGCGTTTTTGTACAACTTCATAGAAATAGCTGTAACTTTTGATAGAAGACTCAGACAAACATGTTTATGGCCTTATATTATAGAACTCAAGGTTCCCGTGCTGGGAAAACAGGTTTTGCAGCTGTTTGAGCTAAGATTTTCAAGTTATTCACATAATGAAAACCTATACTTTGTTTCGGTCGAGTTCCCCATTCAAATGCATGTAACAGTGAGAAACGCACTGTCTTGGCGAAAGAAAGCGTTTTTGTACAACTTCATAGAAATAGCTGTAACTTTTGATAGAAGACTCAGACAAACATGTTTATGGCCTTATATTATAGAACTCAAGGTCTCCGTGCTGGGAAAACAGGTTTTGCAGCTGTTTGAGCTAAGATTTTCAAGTTATTCACATAATGAAAACCTATACTTTGTTTCGGTCGAGTTCCCCATTCAAATGCATGTAACAGTGAGAAACGCACTGTCTTGGCGAAAGAAAGCGTTTTTGTACAACTTCATAGAAATAGCTGTAACTTTTGATAGAAGACTCAGACAAACATGTTTATGGCCTTATATTATAGAACTCAAGGTCTCCGTGCTGGGAAAACAGGTTTTGCAGCTGTTTGAGCTAAGATTTCCAAGTTATTCACATAATGAAAACTTGTACTTTGTTTCGGTCGAGTTCCCCATTCAAATGCATGTAACAGTGAGAAACGCACTGTCTTGGCAAAAGAAAGCGTTTTTGTACAACTTCATAGAAATAGCTGTAACTTTTGATAGAAGACTCGGATACACATGTTTATGGCTTTATCTTATAGAACTCAAGGTTCCCGTGCTGGGAAAACAGGTTTTGCAGCTGTTTGAGCTAAGATTTCCAAGTTATTCACATAATGAAAACCTATACTTTGTTTCGGTCGAGTTCCCCATTCAAATGCATGTAACAGTGAGAAACGCACTGTCTTGGCGAAAGAAAGCGTTTTTGTACAACTTCATAGAAATAGCTGTAACTTTTGATAGAAGACTCGGATACACATGTTTATGGCTTTATCTTATAGAACTCAAGGTTCCCGTGCTGGGAAAACAGGTTTTGCAGCTGTTTGAGCTAAGATTTCCAAGTTATTCACATAATGAAAACCTATACTTTGTTTCGGTCGAGTTCCCCATTCAAATGCATGTAACAGTGAGAAACGCACTGTCTTGGCGAAAGAAAGCGTTTTTGTACAACTTCATAGAAATAGCTGTAACTTTTGATAGAAGACTCAGACAAACATGTTTATGGCCTTATATTATAGAACTCAAGGTTCCCGTGCTGGGAAAACAGGTTTTGCAGCTGTTTGAGCTAAGATTTTCAAGTTATTCACATAATGAAAACCTATACTTTGTTTCGGTCGAGTTCCCCATTCAAATGCATGTAACAGTGAGAAACGCACTGTCTTGGCGAAAGAAAGCGTTTTTGTACAACTTCATAGAAATAGCTGTAACTTTTGATAGAAGACTCAGACAAACATGTTTATGGCCTTATATTATAGAACTCAAGGTCTCCGTGCTGGGAAAACAGGTTTTGCAGCTGTTTGAGCTAAGATTTTCAAGTTATTCACATAATGAAAACCTATACTTTGTTTCGGTCGAGTTCCCCATTCAAATGCATGTAACAGTGAGAAACGCACTGTCTTGGCGAAAGAAAGCGTTTTTGTACAACTTCATAGAAATAGCTGTAACTTTTGATAGAAGACTCAGACAAACATGTTTATGGCCTTATATTATAGAACTCAAGGTCTCCGTGCTGGGAAAACAGGTTTTGCAGCTGTTTGAGCTAAGATTTCCAAGTTATTCACATAATGAAAACTTGTACTTTGTTTCGGTCGAGTTCCCCATTCAAATGCATGTAACAGTGAGAAACGCACTGTCTTGGCAAAAGAAAGCGTTTTTGTACAACTTCATAGAAATAGCTGTAACTTTTGATAGAAGACTCGGATACACATGTTTATGGCTTTATCTTATAGAACTCAAGGTTCCCGTGCTGGGAAAACAGGTTTTGCAGCTGTTTGAGCTAAGATTTCCAAGTTATTCACATAATGAAAACCTATACTTTGTTTCGGTCGAGTTCCCCATTCAAATGCATGTAACAGTGAGAAACGCACTGTCTTGGCGAAAGAAAGCGTTTTTGTACAACTTCATAGAAATAGCTGTAACTTTTGATAGAAGACTCGGATACACATGTTTATGGCTTTATCTTATAGAACTCAAGGTTCCCGTGCTGGGAAAACAGGTTTTGCAGCTGTTTGAGCTAAGATTTCCAAGTTATTCACATAATGAAAACTTGTACTTTGTTTCGGTCGAGTTCCCCATTCAAATGCATGTAACAGTGAGAAACGCACTGTCTTGGCGAAAGAAAGCGTTTTTGTACAACTTCATAGAAATAGCTGTAACTTTTGATAGAAGACTCGGATACACATGTTTATGGCTTTATCTTATAGAACTCAAGGTTCCCGTGCTGGGAAAACAGGTTTTACAGCTGTTTGAGCTAAGATTTCCAAGTTATTCACATAATGAAAACCTATACTTTGTTTCGGTCGAGTTCCCCATTCAAATGCATGTAACAGTGAGAAACGCACTGTCTTGGCGAAAGAAAGCGTTTTTGTACAACTTCATAGAAATAGCTGTAACTTTTGATAGAAGACTCAGACAAACATGTTTATGGCCTTATATTATAGAACTCAAGGTCTCCGTGCTGGGAAAACAGGTTTTGCAGCTGTTTGAGCTAAGATTTCCAAGTTATTCACATAATGAAAACTTGTACTTTGTTTCGGTCGAGTTCCCCATTCAAATGCATGTAACAGTGAGAAACGCACTGTCTTGGCGAAAGAAAGCGTTTTTGTACAACTTCATAGAAATAGCTGTAACTTTTGATAGAAGACTCGGATACACATGTTTATGGCTTTATCTTATAGAACTCAAGGTTCCCGTGCTGGGAAAACAGGTTTTGCAGCTGTTTGAGCTAAGATTTCCAAGTTATTCACATAATGAAAACCTATACTTTGTTTCGGTCGAGTTCCCCATTCAAATGCATGTAACAGTGAGAAACGCACTGTCTTGGCGAAAGAAAGCGTTTTTGTACAACTTCATAGAAATAGCTGTAACTTTTGATAGAAGACTCAGACAAACATGTTTATGGCCTTATATTATAGAACTCAAGGTCCCCGTGCTGGGAAAACAGGTTTTGCAGCTGTTTGAGCTAAGATTTTCAAGTTATTCACATAATGAAAACCTATACTTTGTTTCGGTCGAGTTCCCCATTCAAATGCATGTAACAGTGAGAAACGCACTGTCTTGGCGAAAGAAAGCGTTTTTGTACAACTTCATAGAAATAGCTGTAACTTTTGATAGAAGACTCGGATACACATGTTTATGGCTTTATCTTATAGAACTCAAGGTTCCCGTGCTGGGAAAACAGGTTTTGCAGCTGTTTGAGCTAAGATTTCCAAGTTATTCACATAATGAAAACCTATACTTTGTTTCGGTCGAGTTCCCCATTCAAATGCATGTAACAGTGAGAAACGCACTGTCTTGGCGAAAGAAAGCGTTTTTGTACAACTTCATAGAAATAGCTGTAACTTTTGATAGAAGACTCGGATACACATGTTTATGGCTTTATCTTATAGAACTCAAGGTTCCCGTGCTGGGAAAACAGGTTTTGCAGCTGTTTGAGCTAAGATTTCCAAGTTATTCACATAATGAAAACCTATACTTTGTTTCAGTCGAGTTCCCCATTCAAATGCATGTAACAGTGAGAAACGCACTGTCTTGGCGAAAGAAAGCGTTTTTGTACAACTTCATAGAAATAGCTGTAACCTTTGATAGAAGACTCGGATACACATGTTTATGGCCTTATATTATAGAACTCAAGGTTCCCGTGCTGGGAAAACAGGTTTTGCAGCTGTTTGAGCTAAGATTTCCAAGTTATTCACATAATGAAAACCTATACTTTGTTTCGGTCGAGTTCCCCATTCAAATGCATGTAACAGTGAGAAACGCACTGTCTTGGCGAAAGAAAGCGTTTTTGTACAACTTCATAGAAATAGCTGTAACTTTTGATAGAAGACTCAGACAAACATGTTTATGGCCTTATATTATAGAACTCAAGGTCCCCGTGCTGGGAAAACAGGTTTTGCAGCTGTTTGAGCTAAGATTTTCAAGTTATTCACATAATGAAAACCTATACTTTGTTTCGGTCGAGTTCCCCATTCAAATGCATGTAACAGTGAGAAACGCACTGTCTTGGCGAAAGAAAGCGTTTTTGTACAACTTCATAGAAATAGCTGTAACTTTTGATAGAAGACTCAGACAAACATGTTTATGGCCTTATATTATAGAACTCAAGGTCTCCGTGCTGGGAAAACAGGTTTTGCAGCTGTTTGAGCTAAGATTTCCAAGTTATTCACATAATGAAAACTTGTACTTTGTTTCGGTCGAGTTCCCCATTCAAATGCATGTAACAGTGAGAAACGCACTGTCTTGGCGAAAGAAAGCGTTTTTGTACAACTTCATAGAAATAGCTGTAACTTTTGATAGAAGACTCGGATACACATGTTTATGGCTTTATCTTATAGAACTCAAGGTTCCCGTGCTGGGAAAACAGGTTTTGCAGCTGTTTGAGCTAAGATTTCCAAGTTATTCACATAATGAAAACCTATACTTTGTTTCGGTCGAGTTCCCCATTCAAATGCATGTAACAGTGAGAAACGCACTGTCTTGGCGAAAGAAAGCGTTTTTGTACAACTTCATAGAAATAGCTGTAACTTTTGATAGAAGACTCGGATACACATGTTTATGGCTTTATCTTATAGAACTCAAGGTTCCCGTGCTGGGAAAACAGGTTTTGCAGCTGTTTGAGCTAAGATTTCCAAGTTATTCACATAATGAAAACCTATACTTTGTTTCGGTCGAGTTCCCCATTCAAATGCATGTAACAGTGAGAAACGCACTGTCTTGGCGAAAGAAAGCGTTTTTGTACAACTTCATATAAATAGCTGTAACTTTTGATAGAAGACTCGGATACACATGTTTATGGCTTTATCTTATAGAACTCAAGGTTCCCGTGCTGGGAAAACAGGTTTTGCAGCTGTTTGAGCTAAGATTTCCAAGTTATTCACATAATGAAAACCTATACTTTGTTTCGGTCGAGTTCCCCATTCAAATGCATGTAACAGTGAGAAACGCACTGTCTTGGCGAAAGAAAGCGTTTTTGTACAACTTCATAGAAATAGCTGTAACTTTTGATAGAAGACTCGGATACACATGTTTATGGCTTTATCTTATAGAACTCAAGGTTCCCGTGCTGGGAAAACAGGTTTTGCAGCTGTTTGAGCTAAGATTTCCAAGTTATTCACATAATGAAAACCTATACTTTGTTTCGGTCGAGTTCCCCATTCAAATGCATGTAACAGTGAGAAACGCACTGTCTTGGCGAAAGAAAGCGTTTTTGTACAACTTCATAGAAATAGCTGTAACTTTTGATAGAAGACTCAGACAAACATGTTTATGGCCTTATATTATAGAACTCAAGGTCCCCGTGCTGGGAAAACAGGTTTTGCAGCTGTTTGAGCTAAGATTTTCAAGTTATTCACATAATGAAAACCTATACTTTGTTTCGGTCGAGTTCCCCATTCAAATGCATGTAACAGTGAGAAACGCACTGTCTTGGCGAAAGAAAGCGTTTTTGTACAACTTCATAGAAATAGCTGTAACTTTTGATAGAAGACTCAGACAAACATGTTTATGGCCTTATATTATAGAACTCAAGGTCTCCGTGCTGGGAAAACAGGTTTTGCAGCTGTTTGAGCTAAGATTTCCAAGTTATTCACATAATGAAAACCTATACTTTGTTTCGGTCGAGTTCCCCATTCAAATGCATGTAACAGTGAGAAACGCACTGTCTTGGCGAAAGAAAGCGTTTTTGTACAACTTCATAGAAATAGCTGTAACTTTTGATAGAAGACTCGGATACACATGTTTATGGCTTTATCTTATAGAACTCAAGGTTCCCGTGCTGGGAAAACAGGTTTTGCAGCTGTTTGAGCTAAGATTTCCAAGTTATTCACATAATGAAAACCTATACTTTGTTTCGGTCGAGTTCCCCATTCAAATGCATGTAACAGTGAGAAACGCACTGTCTTGGCGAAAGAAAGCGTTTTTGTACAACTTCATAGAAATAGCTGTAACTTTTGATAGAAGACTCGGATACACATGTTTATGGCTTTATCTTATAGAACTCAAGGTTCCCGTGCTGGGAAAACAGGTTTTGCAGCTGTTTGAGCTAAGATTTCCAAGTTATTCACATAATGAAAACCTATACTTTGTTTCGGTCGAGTTCCCCATTCAAATGCATGTAACAGTGAGAAACGCACTGTCTTGGCGAAAGAAAGCGTTTTTGTACAACTTCATAGAAATAGCTGTAACTTTTGATAGAAGACTCAGACAAACATGTTTATGGCCTTATATTATAGAACTCAAGGTCTCCGTGCTGGGAAAACAGGTTTTGCAGCTGTTTGAGCTAAGATTTCCAAGTTATTCACATAATGAAAACTTGTACTTTGTTTCGGTCGAGTTCCCCATTCAAATGCATGTAACAGTGAGAAACGCACTGTCTTGGCGAAAGAAAGCGTTTTTGTACAACTTCATAGAAATAGCTGTAACTTTTGATAGAAGACTCGGATACACATGTTTATGGCTTTATCTTATAGAACTCAAGGTTCCCGTGCTGGGAAAACAGGTTTTGCAGCTGTTTGAGCTAAGATTTCCAAGTTATTCACATAATGAAAACCTATACTTTGTTTCGGTCGAGTTCCCCATTCAAATGCATGTAACAGTGAGAAACGCACTGTCTTGGCGAAAGAAAGCGTTTTTGTACAACTTCATAGAAATAGCTGTAACTTTTGATAGAAGACTCAGACAAACATGTTTATGGCCTTATATTATAGAACTCAAGGTCTCCGTGCTGGGAAAACAGGTTTTGCAGCTGTTTGAGCTAAGATTTCCAAGTTATTCACATAATGAAAACTTGTACTTTGTTTCGGTCGAGTTCCCCATTCAAATGCATGTAACAGTGAGAAACGCACTGTCTTGGCAAAAGAAAGCGTTTTTGTACAACTTCATAGAAATAGCTGTAACTTTTGATAGAAGACTCGGATACACATGTTTATGGCTTTATCTTATAGAACTCAAGGTTCCCGTGCTGGGAAAACAGGTTTTGCAGCTGTTTGAGCTAAGATTTCCAAGTTATTCACATAATGAAAACCTATACTTTGTTTCGGTCGAGTTCCCCATTCAAATGCATGTAACAGTGAGAAACGCACTGTCTTGGCGAAAGAAAGCGTTTTTGTACAACTTCATAGAAATAGCTGTAACTTTTGATAGAAGACTCGGATACACATGTTTATGGCTTTATCTTATAGAACTCAAGGTTCCCGTGCTGGGAAAACAGGTTTTGCAGCTGTTTGAGCTAAGATTTCCAAGTTATTCACATAATGAAAACCTATACTTTGTTTCGGTCGAGTTCCCCATTCAAATGCATGTAACAGTGAGAAACGCACTGTCTTGGCGAAAGAAAGCGTTTTTGTACAACTTCATAGAAATAGCTGTAACTTTTGATAGAAGACTCAGACAAACATGTTTATGGCCTTATATTATAGAACTCAAGGTCCCCGTGCTGGGAAAACAGGTTTTGCAGCTGTTTGAGCTAAGATTTTCAAGTTATTCACATAATGAAAACCTATACTTTGTTTCGGTCGAGTTCCCCATTCAAATGCATGTAACAGTGAGAAACGCACTGTCTTGGCGAAAGAAAGCGTTTTTGTACAACTTCATAGAAATAGCTGTAACTTTTGATAGAAGACTCAGACAAACATGTTTATGGCCTTATATTATAGAACTCAAGGTCTCCGTGCTGGGAAAACAGGTTTTGCAGCTGTTTGAGCTAAGATTTCCAAGTTATTCACATAATGAAAACTTGTACTTTGTTTCGGTCGAGTTCCCCATTCAAATGCATGTAACAGTGAGAAACGCACTGTCTTGGCGAAAGAAAGCGTTTTTGTACAACTTCATAGAAATAGCTGTAACTTTTGATAGAAGACTCGGATACACATGTTTATGGCTTTATCTTATAGAACTCAAGGTTCCCGTGCTGGGAAAACAGGTTTTGCAGCTGTTTGAGCTAAGATTTCCAAGTTATTCACATAATGAAAACCTATACTTTGTTTCGGTCGAGTTCCCCATTCAAATGCATGTAACAGTGAGAAACGCACTGTCTTGGCGAAAGAAAGCGTTTTTGTACAACTTCATAGAAATAGCTGTAACTTTTGATAGAAGACTCAGACAAACATGTTTATGGCCTTATATTATAGAACTCAAGGTCCCCGTGCTGGGAAAACAGGTTTTGCAGCTGTTTGAGCTAAGATTTTCAAGTTATTCACATAATGAAAACCTATACTTTGTTTCGGTCGAGTTCCCCATTCAAATGCATGTAACAGTGAGAAACGCACTGTCTTGGCGAAAGAAAGCGTTTTTGTACAACTTCATAGAAATAGCTGTAACTTTTGATAGAAGACTCAGACAAACATGTTTATGGCCTTATATTATAGAACTCAAGGTCTCCGTGCTGGGAAAACAGGTTTTGCAGCTGTTTGAGCTAAGATTTCCAAGTTATTCACATAATGAAAACTTGTACTTTGTTTCGGTCGAGTTCCCCATTCAAATGCATGTAACAGTGAGAAACGCACTGTCTTGGCGAAAGAAAGCGTTTTTGTACAACTTCATAGAAATAGCTGTAACTTTTGATAGAAGACTCGGATACACATGTTTATGGCTTTATCTTATAGAACTCAAGGTTCCCGTGCTGGGAAAACAGGTTTTGCAGCTGTTTGAGCTAAGATTTCCAAGTTATTCACATAATGAAAACCTATACTTTGTTTCGGTCGAGTTCCCCATTCAAATGCATGTAACAGTGAGAAACGCACTGTCTTGGCAAAAGAAAGCGTTTTTGTACAACTTCATAGAAATAGCTGTAACTTTTGATAGAAGACTCGGATACACATGTTTATGGCTTTATCTTATAGAACTCAAGGTTCCCGTGCTGGGAAAACAGGTTTTGCAGCTGTTTGAGCTAAGATTTCCAAGTTATTCACATAATGAAAACCTATACTTTGTTTCGGTCGAGTTCCCCATTCAAATGCATGTAACAGTGAGAAACGCACTGTCTTGGCGAAAGAAAGCGTTTTTGTACAACTTCATAGAAATAGCTGTAACTTTTGATAGAAGACTCGGATACACATGTTTATGGCTTTATCTTATAGAACTCAAGGTTCCCGTGCTGGGAAAACAGGTTTTGCAGCTGTTTGAGCTAAGATTTCCAAGTTATTCACATAATGAAAACCTATACTTTGTTTCGGTCGAGTTCCCCATTCAAATGCATGTAACAGTGAGAAACGCACTGTCTTGGCGAAAGAAAGCGTTTTTGTACAACTTCATAGAAATAGCTGTAACTTTTGATAGAAGACTCAGACAAACATGTTTATGGCCTTATATTATAGAACTCAAGGTCTCCGTGCTGGGAAAACAGGTTTTGCAGCTGTTTGAGCTAAGATTTCCAAGTTATTCACATAATGAAAACTTGTACTTTGTTTCGGTCGAGTTCCCCATTCAAATGCATGTAACAGTGAGAAACGCACTGTCTTGGCGAAAGAAAGCGTTTTTGTACAACTTCATAGAAATAGCTGTAACTTTTGATAGAAGACTCGGATACACATGTTTATGGCTTTATCTTATAGAACTCAAGGTTCCCGTGCTGGGAAAACAGGTTTTGCAGCTGTTTGAGCTAAGATTTCCAAGTTATTCACATAATGAAAACCTATACTTTGTTTCGGTCGAGTTCCCCATTCAAATGCATGTAACAGTGAGAAACGCACTGTCTTGGCGAAAGAAAGCGTTTTTGTACAACTTCATAGAAATAGCTGTAACTTTTGATAGAAGACTCAGACAAACATGTTTATGGCCTTATATTATAGAACTCAAGGTCCCCGTGCTGGGAAAACAGGTTTTGCAGCTGTTTGAGCTAAGATTTTCAAGTTATTCACATAATGAAAACCTATACTTTGTTTCGGTCGAGTTCCCCATTCAAATGCATGTAACAGTGAGAAACGCACTGTCTTGGCGAAAGAAAGCGTTTTTGTACAACTTCATAGAAATAGCTGTAACTTTTGATAGAAGACTCAGACAAACATGTTTATGGCCTTATATTATAGAACTCAAGGTCTCCGTGCTGGGAAAACAGGTTTTGCAGCTGTTTGAGCTAAGATTTCCAAGTTATTCACATAATGAAAACCTATACTTTGTTTCGGTCGAGTTCCCCATTCAAATGCATGTAACAGTGAGAAACGCACTGTCTTGGCGAAAGAAAGCGTTTTTGTACAACTTCATAGAAATAGCTGTAACTTTTGATAGAAGACTCGGATACACATGTTTATGGCTTTATCTTATAGAACTCAAGGTTCCCGTGCTGGGAAAACAGGTTTTGCAGCTGTTTGAGCTAAGATTTCCAAGTTATTCACATAATGAAAACCTATACTTTGTTTCGGTCGAGTTCCCCATTCAAATGCATGTAACAGTGAGAAACGCACTGTCTTGGCAAAAGAAAGCGTTTTTGTACAACTTCATAGAAATAGCTGTAACTTTTGATAGAAGACTCGGATACACATGTTTATGGCTTTATCTTATAGAACTCAAGGTTCCCGTGCTGGGAAAACAGGTTTTGCAGCTGTTTGAGCTAAGATTTCCAAGTTATTCACATAATGAAAACCTATACTTTGTTTCGGTCGAGTTCCCCATTCAAATGCATGTAACAGTGAGAAACGCACTGTCTTGGCGAAAGAAAGCGTTTTTGTACAACTTCATAGAAATAGCTGTAACTTTTGATAGAAGACTCGGATACACATGTTTATGGCTTTATCTTATAGAACTCAAGGTTCCCGTGCTGGGAAAACAGGTTTTGCAGCTGTTTGAGCTAAGATTTCCAAGTTATTCACATAATGAAAACCTATACTTTGTTTCGGTCGAGTTCCCCATTCAAATGCATGTAACAGTGAGAAACGCACTGTCTTGGCGAAAGAAAGCGTTTTTGTACAACTTCATAGAAATAGCTGTAACTTTTGATAGAAGACTCAGACAAACATGTTTATGGCCTTATATTATAGAACTCAAGGTCTCCGTGCTGGGAAAACAGGTTTTGCAGCTGTTTGAGCTAAGATTTCCAAGTTATTCACATAATGAAAACTTGTACTTTGTTTCGGTCGAGTTCCCCATTCAAATGCATGTAACAGTGAGAAACGCACTGTCTTGGCGAAAGAAAGCGTTTTTGTACAACTTCATAGAAATAGCTGTAACTTTTGATAGAAGACTCGGATACACATGTTTATGGCTTTATCTTATAGAACTCAAGGTTCCCGTGCTGGGAAAACAGGTTTTGCAGCTGTTTGAGCTAAGATTTCCAAGTTATTCACATAATGAAAACCTATACTTTGTTTCGGTCGAGTTCCCCATTCAAATGCATGTAACAGTGAGAAACGCACTGTCTTGGCGAAAGAAAGCGTTTTTGTACAACTTCATAGAAATAGCTGTAACTTTTGATAGAAGACTCAGACAAACATGTTTATGGCCTTATATTATAGAACTCAAGGTCCCCGTGCTGGGAAAACAGGTTTTGCAGCTGTTTGAGCTAAGATTTTCAAGTTATTCACATAATGAAAACCTATACTTTGTTTCGGTCGAGTTCCCCATTCAAATGCATGTAACAGTGAGAAACGCACTGTCTTGGCGAAAGAAAGCGTTTTTGTACAACTTCATAGAAATAGCTGTAACTTTTGATAGAAGACTCAGACAAACATGTTTATGGCCTTATATTATAGAACTCAAGGTCTCCGTGCTGGGAAAACAGGTTTTGCAGCTGTTTGAGCTAAGATTTCCAAGTTATTCACATAATGAAAACCTATACTTTGTTTCGGTCGAGTTCCCCATTCAAATGCATGTAACAGTGAGAAACGCACTGTCTTGGCGAAAGAAAGCGTTTTTGTACAACTTCATAGAAATAGCTGTAACTTTTGATAGAAGACTCAGACAAACATGTTTATGGCCTTATATTATAGAACTCAAGGTCCCCGTGCTGGGAAAACAGGTTTTGCAGCTGTTTGAGCTAAGATTTCCAAGTTATTCACATAATGAAAACCTATACTTTGTTTCGGTCGAGTTCCCCATTCAAATGCATGTAACAGTGAGAAACGCACTGTCTTGGCGAAAGAAAGCGTTTTTGTACAACTTCATAGAAATAGCTGTAACTTTTGATAGAAGACTCGGATACACATGTTTATGGCTTTATCTTATAGAACTCAAGGTTCCCGTGCTGGGAAAACAGGTTTTGCAGCTGTTTGAGCTAAGATTTCCAAGTTATTCACATAATGAAAACCTATACTTTGTTTCGGTCGAGTTCCCCATTCAAATGCATGTAACAGTGAGAAACGCACTGTCTTGGCGAAAGAAAGCGTTTTTGTACAACTTCATAGAAATAGCTGTAACTTTTGATAGAAGACTCAGACAAACATGTTTATGGCCTTATATTATAGAACTCAAGGTCCCCGTGCTGGGAAAACAGGTTTTGCAGCTGTTTGAGCTAAGATTTTCAAGTTATTCACATAATGAAAACCTATACTTTGTTTCGGTCGAGTTCCCCATTCAAATGCATGTAACAGTGAGAAACGCACTGTCTTGGCGAAAGAAAGCGTTTTTGTACAACTTCATAGAAATAGCTGTAACTTTTGATAGAAGACTCAGACAAACATGTTTATGGCCTTATATTATAGAACTCAAGGTCTCCGTGCTGGGAAAACAGGTTTTGCAGCTGTTTGAGCTAAGATTTCCAAGTTATTCACATAATGAAAACTTGTACTTTGTTTCGGTCGAGTTCCCCATTCAAATGCATGTAACAGTGAGAAACGCACTGTCTTGGCGAAAGAAAGCGTTTTTGTACAACTTCATAGAAATAGCTGTAACTTTTGATAGAAGACTCAGACAAACATGTTTATGGCCTTATATTATAGAACTCAAGGTCTCCGTGCTGGGAAAACAGGTTTTGCAGCTGTTTGAGCTAAGATTTCCAAGTTATTCACATAATGAAAACTTGTACTTTGTTTCGGTCGAGTTCCCCATTCAAATGCATGTAACAGTGAGAAACGCACTGTCTTGGCGAAAGAAAGCGTTTTTGTACAACTTCATAGAAATAGCTGTAACTTTTGATAGAAGACTCGGATACACATGTTTATGGCTTTATCTTATAGAACTCAAGGTTCCCGTGCTGGGAAAACAGGTTTTGCAGCTGTTTGAGCTAAGATTTCCAAGTTATTCACATAATGAAAACCTATACTTTGTTTCGGTCGAGTTCCCCATTCAAATGCATGTAACAGTGAGAAACGCACTGTCTTGGCGAAAGAAAGCGTTTTTGTACAACTTCATAGAAATAGCTGTAACTTTTGATAGAAGACTCAGACAAACATGTTTATGGCCTTATATTATAGAACTCAAGGTCCCCGTGCTGGGAAAACAGGTTTTGCAGCTGTTTGAGCTAAGATTTTCAAGTTATTCACATAATGAAAACCTATACTTTGTTTCGGTCGAGTTCCCCATTCAAATGCATGTAACAGTGAGAAACGCACTGTCTTGGCGAAAGAAAGCGTTTTTGTACAACTTCATATAAATAGCTGTAACTTTTGATAGAAGACTCGGATACACATGTTTATGGCTTTATCTTATAGAACTCAAGGTTCCCGTGCTGGGAAAACAGGTTTTGCAGCTGTTTGAGCTAAGATTTCCAAGTTATTCACATAATGAAAACCTATACTTTGTTTCGGTCGAGTTCCCCATTCAAATGCATGTAACAGTGAGAAACGCACTGTCTTGGCGAAAGAAAGCGTTTTTGTACAACTTCATAGAAATAGCTGTAACTTTTGATAGAAGACTCAGACAAACATGTTTATGGCCTTATATTATAGAACTCAAGGTTCCCGTGCTGGGAAAACAGGTTTTGCAGCTGTTTGAGCTAAGATTTTCAAGTTATTCACATAATGAAAACCTATACTTTGTTTCGGTCGAGTTCCCCATTCAAATGCATGTAACAGTGAGAAACGCACTGTCTTGGCGAAAGAAAGCGTTTTTGTACAACTTCATAGAAATAGCTGTAACTTTTGATAGAAGACTCAGACAAACATGTTTATGGCCTTATATTATAGAACTCAAGGTCTCCGTGCTGGGAAAACAGGTTTTGCAGCTGTTTGAGCTAAGATTTTCAAGTTATTCACATAATGAAAACCTATACTTTGTTTCGGTCGAGTTCCCCATTCAAATGCATGTAACAGTGAGAAACGCACTGTCTTGGCGAAAGAAAGCGTTTTTGTACAACTTCATAGAAATAGCTGTAACTTTTGATAGAAGACTCAGACAAACATGTTTATGGCCTTATATTATAGAACTCAAGGTCTCCGTGCTGGGAAAACAGGTTTTGCAGCTGTTTGAGCTAAGATTTCCAAGTTATTCACATAATGAAAACTTGTACTTTGTTTCGGTCGAGTTCCCCATTCAAATGCATGTAACAGTGAGAAACGCACTGTCTTGGCAAAAGAAAGCGTTTTTGTACAACTTCATAGAAATAGCTGTAACTTTTGATAGAAGACTCGGATACACATGTTTATGGCTTTATCTTATAGAACTCAAGGTTCCCGTGCTGGGAAAACAGGTTTTGCAGCTGTTTGAGCTAAGATTTCCAAGTTATTCACATAATGAAAACCTATACTTTGTTTCGGTCGAGTTCCCCATTCAAATGCATGTAACAGTGAGAAACGCACTGTCTTGGCGAAAGAAAGCGTTTTTGTACAACTTCATAGAAATAGCTGTAACTTTTGATAGAAGACTCGGATACACATGTTTATGGCTTTATCTTATAGAACTCAAGGTTCCCGTGCTGGGAAAACAGGTTTTGCAGCTGTTTGAGCTAAGATTTCCAAGTTATTCACATAATGAAAACTTGTACTTTGTTTCGGTCGAGTTCCCCATTCAAATGCATGTAACAGTGAGAAACGCACTGTCTTGGCGAAAGAAAGCGTTTTTGTACAACTTCATAGAAATAGCTGTAACTTTTGATAGAAGACTCGGATACACATGTTTATGGCTTTATCTTATAGAACTCAAGGTTCCCGTGCTGGGAAAACAGGTTTTACAGCTGTTTGAGCTAAGATTTCCAAGTTATTCACATAATGAAAACCTATACTTTGTTTCGGTCGAGTTCCCCATTCAAATGCATGTAACAGTGAGAAACGCACTGTCTTGGCGAAAGAAAGCGTTTTTGTACAACTTCATAGAAATAGCTGTAACTTTTGATAGAAGACTCAGACAAACATGTTTATGGCCTTATATTATAGAACTCAAGGTCTCCGTGCTGGGAAAACAGGTTTTGCAGCTGTTTGAGCTAAGATTTCCAAGTTATTCACATAATGAAAACTTGTACTTTGTTTCGGTCGAGTTCCCCATTCAAATGCATGTAACAGTGAGAAACGCACTGTCTTGGCGAAAGAAAGCGTTTTTGTACAACTTCATAGAAATAGCTGTAACTTTTGATAGAAGACTCGGATACACATGTTTATGGCTTTATCTTATAGAACTCAAGGTTCCCGTGCTGGGAAAACAGGTTTTGCAGCTGTTTGAGCTAAGATTTCCAAGTTATTCACATAATGAAAACCTATACTTTGTTTCGGTCGAGTTCCCCATTCAAATGCATGTAACAGTGAGAAACGCACTGTCTTGGCGAAAGAAAGCGTTTTTGTACAACTTCATAGAAATAGCTGTAACTTTTGATAGAAGACTCAGACAAACATGTTTATGGCCTTATATTATAGAACTCAAGGTCCCCGTGCTGGGAAAACAGGTTTTGCAGCTGTTTGAGCTAAGATTTTCAAGTTATTCACATAATGAAAACCTATACTTTGTTTCGGTCGAGTTCCCCATTCAAATGCATGTAACAGTGAGAAACGCACTGTCTTGGCGAAAGAAAGCGTTTTTGTACAACTTCATAGAAATAGCTGTAACTTTTGATAGAAGACTCGGATACACATGTTTATGGCTTTATCTTATAGAACTCAAGGTTCCCGTGCTGGGAAAACAGGTTTTGCAGCTGTTTGAGCTAAGATTTCCAAGTTATTCACATAATGAAAACCTATACTTTGTTTCGGTCGAGTTCCCCATTCAAATGCATGTAACAGTGAGAAACGCACTGTCTTGGCGAAAGAAAGCGTTTTTGTACAACTTCATAGAAATAGCTGTAACTTTTGATAGAAGACTCGGATACACATGTTTATGGCTTTATCTTATAGAACTCAAGGTTCCCGTGCTGGGAAAACAGGTTTTGCAGCTGTTTGAGCTAAGATTTCCAAGTTATTCACATAATGAAAACCTATACTTTGTTTCAGTCGAGTTCCCCATTCAAATGCATGTAACAGTGAGAAACGCACTGTCTTGGCGAAAGAAAGCGTTTTTGTACAACTTCATAGAAATAGCTGTAACTTTTGATAGAAGACTCGGATACACATGTTTATGGCCTTATATTATAGAACTCAAGGTTCCCGTGCTGGGAAAACAGGTTTTGCAGCTGTTTGAGCTAAGATTTCCAAGTTATTCACATAATGAAAACCTATACTTTGTTTCGGTCGAGTTCCCCATTCAAATGCATGTAACAGTGAGAAACGCACTGTCTTGGCGAAAGAAAGCGTTTTTGTACAACTTCATAGAAATAGCTGTAACTTTTGATAGAAGACTCAGACAAACATGTTTATGGCCTTATATTATAGAACTCAAGGTCCCCGTGCTGGGAAAACAGGTTTTGCAGCTGTTTGAGCTAAGATTTTCAAGTTATTCACATAATGAAAACCTATACTTTGTTTCGGTCGAGTTCCCCATTCAAATGCATGTAACAGTGAGAAACGCACTGTCTTGGCGAAAGAAAGCGTTTTTGTACAACTTCATAGAAATAGCTGTAACTTTTGATAGAAGACTCAGACAAACATGTTTATGGCCTTATATTATAGAACTCAAGGTCTCCGTGCTGGGAAAACAGGTTTTGCAGCTGTTTGAGCTAAGATTTCCAAGTTATTCACATAATGAAAACTTGTACTTTGTTTCGGTCGAGTTCCCCATTCAAATGCATGTAACAGTGAGAAACGCACTGTCTTGGCGAAAGAAAGCGTTTTTGTACAACTTCATAGAAATAGCTGTAACTTTTGATAGAAGACTCGGATACACATGTTTATGGCTTTATCTTATAGAACTCAAGGTTCCCGTGCTGGGAAAACAGGTTTTGCAGCTGTTTGAGCTAAGATTTCCAAGTTATTCACATAATGAAAACCTATACTTTGTTTCGGTCGAGTTCCCCATTCAAATGCATGTAACAGTGAGAAACGCACTGTCTTGGCGAAAGAAAGCGTTTTTGTACAACTTCATAGAAATAGCTGTAACTTTTGATAGAAGACTCGGATACACATGTTTATGGCTTTATCTTATAGAACTCAAGGTTCCCGTGCTGGGAAAACAGGTTTTGCAGCTGTTTGAGCTAAGATTTCCAAGTTATTCACATAATGAAAACCTATACTTTGTTTCGGTCGAGTTCCCCATTCAAATGCATGTAACAGTGAGAAACGCACTGTCTTGGCGAAAGAAAGCGTTTTTGTACAACTTCATATAAATAGCTGTAACTTTTGATAGAAGACTCGGATACACATGTTTATGGCTTTATCTTATAGAACTCAAGGTTCCCGTGCTGGGAAAACAGGTTTTGCAGCTGTTTGAGCTAAGATTTCCAAGTTATTCACATAATGAAAACCTATACTTTGTTTCGGTCGAGTTCCCCATTCAAATGCATGTAACAGTGAGAAACGCACTGTCTTGGCGAAAGAAAGCGTTTTTGTACAACTTCATAGAAATAGCTGTAACTTTTGATAGAAGACTCGGATACACATGTTTATGGCTTTATCTTATAGAACTCAAGGTTCCCGTGCTGGGAAAACAGGTTTTGCAGCTGTTTGAGCTAAGATTTCCAAGTTATTCACATAATGAAAACCTATACTTTGTTTCGGTCGAGTTCCCCATTCAAATGCATGTAACAGTGAGAAACGCACTGTCTTGGCGAAAGAAAGCGTTTTTGTACAACTTCATAGAAATAGCTGTAACTTTTGATAGAAGACTCAGACAAACATGTTTATGGCCTTATATTATAGAACTCAAGGTCCCCGTGCTGGGAAAACAGGTTTTGCAGCTGTTTGAGCTAAGATTTTCAAGTTATTCACATAATGAAAACCTATACTTTGTTTCGGTCGAGTTCCCCATTCAAATGCATGTAACAGTGAGAAACGCACTGTCTTGGCGAAAGAAAGCGTTTTTGTACAACTTCATAGAAATAGCTGTAACTTTTGATAGAAGACTCAGACAAACATGTTTATGGCCTTATATTATAGAACTCAAGGTCTCCGTGCTGGGAAAACAGGTTTTGCAGCTGTTTGAGCTAAGATTTCCAAGTTATTCACATAATGAAAACCTATACTTTGTTTCGGTCGAGTTCCCCATTCAAATGCATGTAACAGTGAGAAACGCACTGTCTTGGCGAAAGAAAGCGTTTTTGTACAACTTCATAGAAATAGCTGTAACTTTTGATAGAAGACTCGGATACACGTGTTTATGGCTTTATCTTATAGAACTCAAGGTTCCCGTGCTGGGAAAACAGGTTTTGCAGCTGTTTGAGCTAAGATTTCCAAGTTATTCACATAATGAAAACCTATACTTTGTTTCGGTCGAGTTCCCCATTCAAATGCATGTAACAGTGAGAAACGCACTGTCTTGGCGAAAGAAAGCGTTTTTGTACAACTTCATAGAAATAGCTGTAACTTTTGATAGAAGACTCGGATACACATGTTTATGGCTTTATCTTATAGAACTCAAGGTTCCCGTGCTGGGAAAACAGGTTTTGCAGCTGTTTGAGCTAAGATTTCCAAGTTATTCACATAATGAAAACCTATACTTTGTTTCGGTCGAGTTCCCCATTCAAATGCATGTAACAGTGAGAAACGCACTGTCTTGGCGAAAGAAAGCGTTTTTGTACAACTTCATAGAAATAGCTGTAACTTTTGATAGAAGACTCAGACAAACATGTTTATGGCCTTATATTATAGAACTCAAGGTCTCCGTGCTGGGAAAACAGGTTTTGCAGCTGTTTGAGCTAAGATTTCCAAGTTATTCACATAATGAAAACTTGTACTTTGTTTCGGTCGAGTTCCCCATTCAAATGCATGTAACAGTGAGAAACGCACTGTCTTGGCGAAAGAAAGCGTTTTTGTACAACTTCATAGAAATAGCTGTAACTTTTGATAGAAGACTCGGATACACATGTTTATGGCTTTATCTTATAGAACTCAAGGTTCCCGTGCTGGGAAAACAGGTTTTGCAGCTGTTTGAGCTAAGATTTCCAAGTTATTCACATAATGAAAACCTATACTTTGTTTCGGTCGAGTTCCCCATTCAAATGCATGTAACAGTGAGAAACGCACTGTCTTGGCGAAAGAAAGCGTTTTTGTACAACTTCATAGAAATAGCTGTAACTTTTGATAGAAGACTCAGACAAACATGTTTATGGCCTTATATTATAGAACTCAAGGTCCCCGTGCTGGGAAAACAGGTTTTGCAGCTGTTTGAGCTAAGATTTTCAAGTTATTCACATAATGAAAACCTATACTTTGTTTCGGTCGAGTTCCCCATTCAAATGCATGTAACAGTGAGAAACGCACTGTCTTGGCGAAAGAAAGCGTTTTTGTACAACTTCATAGAAATAGCTGTAACTTTTGATAGAAGACTCAGACAAACATGTTTATGGCCTTATATTATAGAACTCAAGGTCTCCGTGCTGGGAAAACAGGTTTTGCAGCTGTTTGAGCTAAGATTTCCAAGTTATTCACATAATGAAAACTTGTACTTTGTTTCGGTCGAGTTCCCCATTCAAATGCATGTAACAGTGAGAAACGCACTGTCTTGGCAAAAGAAAGCGTTTTTGTACAACTTCATAGAAATAGCTGTAACTTTTGATAGAAGACTCGGATACACATGTTTATGGCTTTATCTTATAGAACTCAAGGTTCCCGTGCTGGGAAAACAGGTTTTGCAGCTGTTTGAGCTAAGATTTCCAAGTTATTCACATAATGAAAACCTATACTTTGTTTCGGTCGAGTTCCCCATTCAAATGCATGTAACAGTGAGAAACGCACTGTCTTGGCGAAAGAAAGCGTTTTTGTACAACTTCATAGAAATAGCTGTAACTTTTGATAGAAGACTCGGATACACATGTTTATGGCTTTATCTTATAGAACTCAAGGTTCCCGTGCTGGGAAAACAGGTTTTGCAGCTGTTTGAGCTAAGATTTCCAAGTTATTCACATAATGAAAACCTATACTTTGTTTCGGTCGAGTTCCCCATTCAAATGCATGTAACAGTGAGAAACGCACTGTCTTGGCGAAAGAAAGCGTTTTTGTACAACTTCATAGAAATAGCTGTAACTTTTGATAGAAGACTCAGACAAACATGTTTATGGCCTTATATTATAGAACTCAAGGTCCCCGTGCTGGGAAAACAGGTTTTGCAGCTGTTTGAGCTAAGATTTTCAAGTTATTCACATAATGAAAACCTATACTTTGTTTCGGTCGAGTTCCCCATTCAAATGCATGTAACAGTGAGAAACGCACTGTCTTGGCGAAAGAAAGCGTTTTTGTACAACTTCATAGAAATAGCTGTAACTTTTGATAGAAGACTCAGACAAACATGTTTATGGCCTTATATTATAGAACTCAAGGTCTCCGTGCTGGGAAAACAGGTTTTGCAGCTGTTTGAGCTAAGATTTCCAAGTTATTCACATAATGAAAACTTGTACTTTGTTTCGGTCGAGTTCCCCATTCAAATGCATGTAACAGTGAGAAACGCACTGTCTTGGCGAAAGAAAGCGTTTTTGTACAACTTCATAGAAATAGCTGTAACTTTTGATAGAAGACTCGGATACACATGTTTATGGCTTTATCTTATAGAACTCAAGGTTCCCGTGCTGGGAAAACAGGTTTTGCAGCTGTTTGAGCTAAGATTTCCAAGTTATTCACATAATGAAAACCTATACTTTGTTTCGGTCGAGTTCCCCATTCAAATGCATGTAACAGTGAGAAACGCACTGTCTTGGCGAAAGAAAGCGTTTTTGTACAACTTCATAGAAATAGCTGTAACTTTTGATAGAAGACTCAGACAAACATGTTTATGGCCTTATATTATAGAACTCAAGGTCCCCGTGCTGGGAAAACAGGTTTTGCAGCTGTTTGAGCTAAGATTTTCAAGTTATTCACATAGTGAAAACCTATACTTTGTTTCGGTCGAGTTCCCCATTCAAATGCATGTAACAGTGAGAAACGCACTGTCTTGGCGAAAGAAAGTGTTTTTGTACAACTTCATATAAATAGCTGTAACTTTTGATAGAAGACTCGGATACACATGTTTATGGCTTTATCTTATAGAACTCAAGGTTCCCGTGCTGGGAAAACAGGTTTTGCAGCTGTTTGAGCTAAGATTTCCAAGTTATTCACATAATGAAAACCTATACTTTGTTTCGGTCGAGTTCCCCATTCAAATGCATGTAACAGTGAGAAACGCACTGTCTTGGCGAAAGAAAGCGTTTTTGTACAACTTCATAGAAATAGCTGTAACTTTTGATAGAAGACTCGGATACACATGTTTATGGCTTTATCTTATAGAACTCAAGGTTCCCGTGCTGGGAAAACAGGTTTTGCAGCTGTTTGAGCTAAGATTTCCAAGTTATTCACATAATGAAAACCTATACTTTGTTTCAGTCGAGTTCCCCATTCAAATGCATGTAACAGTGAGAAACGCACTGTCTTGGCGAAAGAAAGCGTTTTTGTACAACTTCATAGAAATAGCTGTAACTTTTGATAGAAGACTCGGATACACATGTTTATGGCTTTATCTTATAGAACTCAAGGTTCCCGTGCTGGGAAAACAGGTTTTGCAGCTGTTTGAGCTAAGATTTCCAAGTTATTCACATAATGAAAACCTATACTTTGTTTCGGTCGAGTTCCCCATTCAAATGCATGTAACAGTGAGAAACGCACTGTCTTGGCGAAAGAAAGCGTTTTTGTACAACTTCATAGAAATAGCTGTAACTTTTGATAGAAGACTCAGACAAACATGTTTATGGCCTTATATTATAGAACTCAAGGTCCCCGTGCTGGGAAAACAGGTTTTGCAGCTGTTTGAGCTAAGATTTCCAAGTTATTCACATAATGAAAACCTATACTTTGTTTCGGTCGAGTTCCCCATTCAAATGCATGTAACAGTGAGAAACGCACTGTCTTGGCGAAAGAAAGCGTTTTTGTACAACTTCATAGAAATAGCTGTAACTTTTGATAGAAGACTCAGACAAACATGTTTATGGCCTTATATTATAGAACTCAAGGTCTCCGTGCTGGGAAAACAGGTTTTGCAGCTGTTTGAGCTAAGATTTCCAAGTTATTCACATAATGAAAACCTATACTTTGTTTCGGTCGAGTTCCCCATTCAAATGCATGTAACAGTGAGAAACGCACTGTCTTGGCGAAAGAAAGCGTTTTTGTACAACTTCATAGAAATAGCTGTAACTTTTGATAGAAGACTCGGATACACATGTTTATGGCTTTATCTTATAGAACTCAAGGTTCCCGTGCTGGGAAAACAGGTTTTGCAGCTGTTTGAGCTAAGATTTCCAAGTTATTCACATAATGAAAACCTATACTTTGTTTCGGTCGAGTTCCCCATTCAAATGCATGTAACAGTGAGAAACGCACTGTCTTGGCGAAAGAAAGCGTTTTTGTACAACTTCATAGAAATAGCTGTAACTTTTGATAGAAGACTCGGATACACATGTTTATGGCTTTATCTTATAGAACTCAAGGTTCCCGTGCTGGGAAAACAGGTTTTGCAGCTGTTTGAGCTAAGATTTCCAAGTTATTCACATAATGAAAACCTATACTTTGTTTCGGTCGAGTTCCCCATTCAAATGCATGTAACAGTGAGAAACGCACTGTCTTGGCGAAAGAAAGCGTTTTTGTACAACTTCATAGAAATAGCTGTAACTTTTGATAGAAGACTCAGACAAACATGTTTATGGCCTTATATTATAGAACTCAAGGTCTCCGTGCTGGGAAAACAGGTTTTGCAGCTGTTTGAGCTAAGATTTCCAAGTTATTCACATAATGAAAACTTGTACTTTGTTTCGGTCGAGTTCCCCATTCAAATGCATGTAACAGTGAGAAACGCACTGTCTTGGCGAAAGAAAGCGTTTTTGTACAACTTCATAGAAATAGCTGTAACTTTTGATAGAAGACTCGGATACACATGTTTATGGCTTTATCTTATAGAACTCAAGGTTCCCGTGCTGGGAAAACAGGTTTTGCAGCTGTTTGAGCTAAGATTTCCAAGTTATTCACATAATGAAAACCTATACTTTGTTTCGGTCGAGTTCCCCATTCAAATGCATGTAACAGTGAGAAACGCACTGTCTTGGCGAAAGAAAGCGTTTTTGTACAACTTCATAGAAATAGCTGTAACTTTTGATAGAAGACTCAGACAAACATGTTTATGGCCTTATATTATAGAACTCAAGGTCCCCGTGCTGGGAAAACAGGTTTTGCAGCTGTTTGAGCTAAGATTTTCAAGTTATTCACATAATGAAAACCTATACTTTGTTTCGGTCGAGTTCCCCATTCAAATGCATGTAACAGTGAGAAACGCACTGTCTTGGCGAAAGAAAGCGTTTTTGTACAACTTCATAGAAATAGCTGTAACTTTTGATAGAAGACTCAGACAAACATGTTTATGGCCTTATATTATAGAACTCAAGGTCTCCGTGCTGGGAAAACAGGTTTTGCAGCTGTTTGAGCTAAGATTTCCAAGTTATTCACATAATGAAAACTTGTACTTTGTTTCGGTCGAGTTCCCCATTCAAATGCATGTAACAGTGAGAAACGCACTGTCTTGGCAAAAGAAAGCGTTTTTGTACAACTTCATAGAAATAGCTGTAACTTTTGATAGAAGACTCGGATACACATGTTTATGGCTTTATCTTATAGAACTCAAGGTTCCCGTGCTGGGAAAACAGGTTTTGCAGCTGTTTGAGCTAAGATTTCCAAGTTATTCACATAATGAAAACCTATACTTTGTTTCGGTCGAGTTCCCCATTCAAATGCATGTAACAGTGAGAAACGCACTGTCTTGGCGAAAGAAAGCGTTTTTGTACAACTTCATAGAAATAGCTGTAACTTTTGATAGAAGACTCGGATACACATGTTTATGGCTTTATCTTATAGAACTCAAGGTTCCCGTGCTGGGAAAACAGGTTTTGCAGCTGTTTGAGCTAAGATTTCCAAGTTATTCACATAATGAAAACCTATACTTTGTTTCGGTCGAGTTCCCCATTCAAATGCATGTAACAGTGAGAAACGCACTGTCTTGGCGAAAGAAAGCGTTTTTGTACAACTTCATAGAAATAGCTGTAACTTTTGATAGAAGACTCAGACAAACATGTTTATGGCCTTATATTATAGAACTCAAGGTCTCCGTGCTGGGAAAACAGGTTTTGCAGCTGTTTGAGCTAAGATTTCCAAGTTATTCACATAATGAAAACCTATACTTTGTTTCGGTCGAGTTCCCCATTCAAATGCATGTAACAGTGAGAAACGCACTGTCTTGGCGAAAGAAAGCGTTTTTGTACAACTTCATAGAAATAGCTGTAACTTTTGATAGAAGACTCGGATACACATGTTTATGGCTTTATCTTATAGAACTCAAGGTTCCCGTGCTGGGAAAACAGGTTTTGCAGCTGTTTGAGCTAAGATTTCCAAGTTATTCACATAATGAAAACCTATACTTTGTTTCGGTCGAGTTCCCCATTCAAATGCATGTAACAGTGAGAAACGCACTGTCTTGGCGAAAGAAAGCGTTTTTGTACAACTTCATAGAAATAGCTGTAACTTTTGATAGAAGACTCAGACAAACATGTTTATGGCCTTATATTATAGAACTCAAGGTCCCCGTGCTGGGAAAACAGGTTTTGCAGCTGTTTGAGCTAAGATTTTCAAGTTATTCACATAATGAAAACCTATACTTTGTTTCGGTCGAGTTCCCCATTCAAATGCATGTAACAGTGAGAAACGCACTGTCTTGGCGAAAGAAAGCGTTTTTGTACAACTTCATAGAAATAGCTGTAACTTTTGATAGAAGACTCAGACAAACATGTTTATGGCCTTATATTATAGAACTCAAGGTCTCCGTGCTGGGAAAACAGGTTTTGCAGCTGTTTGAGCTAAGATTTCCAAGTTATTCACATAATGAAAACTTGTACTTTGTTTCGGTCGAGTTCCCCATTCAAATGCATGTAACAGTGAGAAACGCACTGTCTTGGCGAAAGAAAGCGTTTTTGTACAACTTCATAGAAATAGCTGTAACTTTTGATAGAAGACTCGGATACACATGTTTATGGCTTTATCTTATAGAACTCAAGGTTCCCGTGCTGGGAAAACAGGTTTTGCAGCTGTTTGAGCTAAGATTTCCAAGTTATTCACATAATGAAAACCTATACTTTGTTTCGGTCGAGTTCCCCATTCAAATGCATGTAACAGTGAGAAACGCACTGTCTTGGCGAAAGAAAGCGTTTTTGTACAACTTCATAGAAATAGCTGTAACTTTTGATAGAAGACTCAGACAAACATGTTTATGGCCTTATATTATAGAACTCAAGGTCCCCGTGCTGGGAAAACAGGTTTTGCAGCTGTTTGAGCTAAGATTTTCAAGTTATTCACATAATGAAAACCTATACTTTGTTTCGGTGGAGTTCCCCATTCAAATGCATGTAACAGTGAGAAACGCACTGTCTTGGCGAAAGAAAGCGTTTTTGTACAACTTCATAGAAATAGCTGTAACTTTTGATAGAAGACTCGGATACACATGTTTATGGCTTTATCTTATAGAACTCAAGGTTCCCGTGCTGGGAAAACAGGTTTTGCAGCTGTTTGAGCTAAGATTTCCAAGTTATTCACATAATGAAAACCTATACTTTGTTTCGGTCGAGTTCCCCATTCAAATGCATGTAACAGTGAGAAACGCACTGTCTTGGCGAAAGAAAGCGTTTTTGTACAACTTCATAGAAATAGCTGTAACTTTTGATAGAAGACTCAGACAAACATGTTTATGGCCTTATATTATAGAACTCAAGGTCCCCGTGCTGGGAAAACAGGTTTTGCAGCTGTTTGAGCTAAGATTTTCAAGTTATTCACATAATGAAAACCTATACTTTGTTTCGGTCGAGTTCCCCATTCAAATGCATGTAACAGTGAGAAACGCACTGTCTTGGCGAAAGAAAGCGTTTTTGTACAACTTCATAGAAATAGCTGTAACTTTTGATAGAAGACTCAGACAAACATGTTTATGGCCTTATATTATAGAACTCAAGGTCTCCGTGCTGGGAAAACAGGTTTTGCAGCTGTTTGAGCTAAGATTTCCAAGTTATTCACATAATGAAAACTTGTACTTTGTTTCGGTCGAGTTCCCCATTCAAATGCATTTAACAGTGAGAAACGCACTGTCTTGGCGAAAGAAAGCGTTTTTGTACAACTTCATAGAAATAGCTGTAACTTTTGATAGAAGACTCGGATACACATGTTTATGGCTTTATCTTATAGAACTCAAGGTTCCCGTGCTGGGAAAACAGGTTTTGCAGCTGTTTGAGCTAAGATTTCCAAGTTATTCACATAATGAAAACCTATACTTTGTTTCAGTCGAGTTCCCCATTCAAATGCATGTAACAGTGAGAAACGCACTGTCTTGGCGAAAGAAAGCGTTTTTGTACAACTTCATAGAAATAGCTGTAACTTTTGATAGAAGACTCAGACAAACATGTTTATGGCCTTATATTATAGAACTCAAGGTCCCCGTGCTGGGAAAACAGGTTTTGCAGCTGTTTGAGCTAAGATTTTCAAGTTATTCACATAATGAAAACCTATACTTTGTTTCGGTCGAGTTCCCCATTCAAATGCATGTAACAGTGAGAAACGCACTGTCTTGGCGAAAGAAAGCGTTTTTGTACAACTTCATAGAAATAGCTGTAACTTTTGATAGAAGACTCAGACAAACATGTTTATGGCCTTATATTATAGAACTCAAGGTCTCCGTGCTGGGAAAACAGGTTTTGCAGCTGTTTGAGCTAAGATTTCCAAGTTATTCACATAATGAAAACTTGTACTTTGTTTCGGTCGAGTTCCCCATTCAAATGCATGTAACAGTGAGAAACGCACTGTCTTGGCGAAAGAAAGCGTTTTTGTACAACTTCATAGAAATAGCTGTAACTTTTGATAGAAGACTCGGATACACATGTTTATGGCTTTATCTTATAGAACTCAAGGTTCCCGTGCTGGGAAAACAGGTTTTGCAGCTGTTTGAGCTAAGATTTCCAAGTTATTCACATAATGAAAACCTATACTTTGTTTCAGTCGAGTTCCCCATTCAAATGCATGTAACAGTGAGAAACGCACTGTCTTGGCGAAAGAAAGCGTTTTTGTACAACTTCATAGAAATAGCTGTAACTTTTGATAGAAGACTCGGATACACATGTTTATGGCTTTATCTTATAGAACTCAAGGTTCCCGTGCTGGGAAAACAGGTTTTGCAGCTGTTTGAGCTAAGATTTCCAAGTTATTCACATAATGAAAACCTATACTTTGTTTCGGTCGAGTTCCCCATTCAAATGCATGTAACAGTGAGAAACGCACTGTCTTGGCGAAAGAAAGCGTTTTTGTACAACTTCATAGAAATAGCTGTAACTTTTGATAGAAGACTCAGACAAACATGTTTATGGCCTTATATTATAGAACTCAAGGTCCCCGTGCTGGGAAAACAGGTTTTGCAGCTGTTTGAGCTAAGATTTTCAAGTTATTCACATAATGAAAACCTATACTTTGTTTCGGTCGAGTTCCCCATTCAAATGCATGTAACAGTGAGAAACGCACTGTCTTGGCGAAAGAAAGCGTTTTTGTACAACTTCATAGAAATAGCTGTAACTTTTGATAGAAGACTCAGACAAACATGTTTATGGCCTTATATTATAGAACTCAAGGTCTCCGTGCTGGGAAAACAGGTTTTGCAGCTGTTTGAGCTAAGATTTCCAAGTTATTCACATAATGAAAACTTGTACTTTGTTTCGGTCGAGTTCCCCATTCAAATGCATGTAACAGTGAGAAACGCACTGTCTTGGCGAAAGAAAGCGTTTTTGTACAACTTCATAGAAATAGCTGTAACTTTTGATAGAAGACTCGGATACACATGTTTATGGCTTTATCTTATAGAACTCAAGGTTCCCGTGCTGGGAAAACAGGTTTTGCAGCTGTTTGAGCTAAGATTTCCAAGTTATTCACATAATGAAAACCTATACTTTGTTTCGGTCGAGTTCCCCATTCAAATGCATGTAACAGTGAGAAACGCACTGTCTTGGCGAAAGAAAGCGTTTTTGTACAACTTCATATAAATAGCTGTAACTTTTGATAGAAGACTCGGATACACATGTTTATGGCTTTATCTTATAGAACTCAAGGTTCCCGTGCTGGGAAAACAGGTTTTGCAGCTGTTTGAGCTAAGATTTCCAAGTTATTCACATAATGAAAACCTATACTTTGTTTCGGTCGAGTTCCCCATTCAAATGCATGTAACAGTGAGAAACGCACTGTCTTGGCGAAAGAAAGCGTTTTTGTACAACTTCATAGAAATAGCTGTAACTTTTGATAGAAGACTCGGATACACATGTTTATGGCTTTATCTTATAGAACTCAAGGTTCCCGTGCTGGGAAAACAGGTTTTGCAGCTGTTTGAGCTAAGATTTCCAAGTTATTCACATAATGAAAACCTATACTTTGTTTCGGTCGAGTTCCCCATTCAAATGCATGTAACAGTGAGAAACGCACTGTCTTGGCGAAAGAAAGCGTTTTTGTACAACTTCATAGAAATAGCTGTAACTTTTGATAGAAGACTCAGACAAACATGTTTATGGCCTTATATTATAGAACTCAAGGTCCCCGTGCTGGGAAAACAGGTTTTGCAGCTGTTTGAGCTAAGATTTTCAAGTTATTCACATAATGAAAACCTATACTTTGTTTCGGTCGAGTTCCCCATTCAAATGCATGTAACAGTGAGAAACGCACTGTCTTGGCGAAAGAAAGCGTTTTTGTACAACTTCATAGAAATAGCTGTAACTTTTGATAGAAGACTCAGACAAACATGTTTATGGCCTTATATTATAGAACTCAAGGTCTCCGTGCTGGGAAAACAGGTTTTGCAGCTGTTTGAGCTAAGATTTCCAAGTTATTCACATAATGAAAACCTATACTTTGTTTCGGTCGAGTTCCCCATTCAAATGCATGTAACAGTGAGAAACGCACTGTCTTGGCGAAAGAAAGCGTTTTTGTACAACTTCATAGAAATAGCTGTAACTTTTGATAGAAGACTCGGATACACATGTTTATGGCTTTATCTTATAGAACTCAAGGTTCCCGTGCTGGGAAAACAGGTTTTGCAGCTGTTTGAGCTAAGATTTCCAAGTTATTCACATAATGAAAACCTATACTTTGTTTCGGTCGAGTTCCCCATTCAAATGCATGTAACAGTGAGAAACGCACTGTCTTGGCGAAAGAAAGCGTTTTTGTACAACTTCATAGAAATAGCTGTAACTTTTGATAGAAGACTCGGATACACATGTTTATGGCTTTATCTTATAGAACTCAAGGTTCCCGTGCTGGGAAAACAGGTTTTGCAGCTGTTTGAGCTAAGATTTCCAAGTTATTCACATAATGAAAACCTATACTTTGTTTCGGTCGAGTTCCCCATTCAAATGCATGTAACAGTGAGAAACGCACTGTCTTGGCGAAAGAAAGCGTTTTTGTACAACTTCATAGAAATAGCTGTAACTTTTGATAGAAGACTCAGACAAACATGTTTATGGCCTTATATTATAGAACTCAAGGTCTCCGTGCTGGGAAAACAGGTTTTGCAGCTGTTTGAGCTAAGATTTCCAAGTTATTCACATAATGAAAACTTGTACTTTGTTTCGGTCGAGTTCCCCATTCAAATGCATGTAACAGTGAGAAACGCACTGTCTTGGCGAAAGAAAGCGTTTTTGTACAACTTCATAGAAATAGCTGTAACTTTTGATAGAAGACTCGGATACACATGTTTATGGCTTTATCTTATAGAACTCAAGGTTCCCGTGCTGGGAAAACAGGTTTTGCAGCTGTTTGAGCTAAGATTTCCAAGTTATTCACATAATGAAAACCTATACTTTGTTTCGGTCGAGTTCCCCATTCAAATGCATGTAACAGTGAGAAACGCACTGTCTTGGCGAAAGAAAGCGTTTTTGTACAACTTCATAGAAATAGCTGTAACTTTTGATAGAAGACTCAGACAAACATGTTTATGGCCTTATATTATAGAACTCAAGGTCCCCGTGCTGGGAAAACAGGTTTTGCAGCTGTTTGAGCTAAGATTTTCAAGTTATTCACATAATGAAAACCTATACTTTGTTTCGGTCGAGTTCCCCATTCAAATGCATGTAACAGTGAGAAACGCACTGTCTTGGCGAAAGAAAGCGTTTTTGTACAACTTCATAGAAATAGCTGTAACTTTTGATAGAAGACTCAGACAAACATGTTTATGGCCTTATATTATAGAACTCAAGGTCTCCGTGCTGGGAAAACAGGTTTTGCAGCTGTTTGAGCTAAGATTTCCAAGTTATTCACATAATGAAAACTTGTACTTTGTTTCGGTCGAGTTCCCCATTCAAATGCATGTAACAGTGAGAAACGCACTGTCTTGGCAAAAGAAAGCGTTTTTGTACAACTTCATAGAAATAGCTGTAACTTTTGATAGAAGACTCGGATACACATGTTTATGGCTTTATCTTATAGAACTCAAGGTTCCCGTGCTGGGAAAACAGGTTTTGCAGCTGTTTGAGCTAAGATTTCCAAGTTATTCACATAATGAAAACCTATACTTTGTTTCGGTCGAGTTCCCCATTCAAATGCATGTAACAGTGAGAAACGCACTGTCTTGGCGAAAGAAAGCGTTTTTGTACAACTTCATAGAAATAGCTGTAACTTTTGATAGAAGACTCGGATACACATGTTTATGGCTTTATCTTATAGAACTCAAGGTTCCCGTGCTGGGAAAACAGGTTTTGCAGCTGTTTGAGCTAAGATTTCCAAGTTATTCACATAATGAAAACCTATACTTTGTTTCGGTCGAGTTCCCCATTCAAATGCATGTAACAGTGAGAAACGCACTGTCTTGGCGAAAGAAAGCGTTTTTGTACAACTTCATAGAAATAGCTGTAACTTTTGATAGAAGACTCAGACAAACATGTTTATGGCCTTATATTATAGAACTCAAGGTCCCCGTGCTGGGAAAACAGGTTTTGCAGCTGTTTGAGCTAAGATTTTCAAGTTATTCACATAATGAAAACCTATACTTTGTTTCGGTCGAGTTCCCCATTCAAATGCATGTAACAGTGAGAAACGCACTGTCTTGGCGAAAGAAAGCGTTTTTGTACAACTTCATAGAAATAGCTGTAACTTTTGATAGAAGACTCAGACAAACATGTTTATGGCCTTATATTATAGAACTCAAGGTCTCCGTGCTGGGAAAACAGGTTTTGCAGCTGTTTGAGCTAAGATTTCCAAGTTATTCACATAATGAAAACTTGTACTTTGTTTCGGTCGAGTTCCCCATTCAAATGCATGTAACAGTGAGAAACGCACTGTCTTGGCGAAAGAAAGCGTTTTTGTACAACTTCATAGAAATAGCTGTAACTTTTGATAGAAGACTCGGATACACATGTTTATGGCTTTATCTTATAGAACTCAAGGTTCCCGTGCTGGGAAAACAGGTTTTGCAGCTGTTTGAGCTAAGATTTCCAAGTTATTCACATAATGAAAACCTATACTTTGTTTCGGTCGAGTTCCCCATTCAAATGCATGTAACAGTGAGAAACGCACTGTCTTGGCGAAAGAAAGCGTTTTTGTACAACTTCATAGAAATAGCTGTAACTTTTGATAGAAGACTCAGACAAACATGTTTATGGCCTTATATTATAGAACTCAAGGTCCCCGTGCTGGGAAAACAGGTTTTGCAGCTGTTTGAGCTAAGATTTTCAAGTTATTCACATAGTGAAAACCTATACTTTGTTTCGGTCGAGTTCCCCATTCAAATGCATGTAACAGTGAGAAACGCACTGTCTTGGCGAAAGAAAGCGTTTTTGTACAACTTCATATAAATAGCTGTAACTTTTGATAGAAGACTCGGATACACATGTTTATGGCTTTATCTTATAGAACTCAAGGTTCCCGTGCTGGGAAAACAGGTTTTGCAGCTGTTTGAGCTAAGATTTCCAAGTTATTCACATAATGAAAACCTATACTTTGTTTCGGTCGAGTTCCCCATTCAAATGCATGTAACAGTGAGAAACGCACTGTCTTGGCGAAAGAAAGCGTTTTTGTACAACTTCATAGAAATAGCTGTAACTTTTGATAGAAGACTCGGATACACATGTTTATGGCTTTATCTTATAGAACTCAAGGTTCCCGTGCTGGGAAAACAGGTTTTGCAGCTGTTTGAGCTAAGATTTCCAAGTTATTCACATAATGAAAACCTATACTTTGTTTCAGTCGAGTTCCCCATTCAAATGCATGTAACAGTGAGAAACGCACTGTCTTGGCGAAAGAAAGCGTTTTTGTACAACTTCATAGAAATAGCTGTAACTTTTGATAGAAGACTCGGATACACATGTTTATGGCTTTATCTTATAGAACTCAAGGTTCCCGTGCTGGGAAAACAGGTTTTGCAGCTGTTTGAGCTAAGATTTCCAAGTTATTCACATAATGAAAACCTATACTTTGTTTCGGTCGAGTTCCCCATTCAAATGCATGTAACAGTGAGAAACGCACTGTCTTGGCGAAAGAAAGCGTTTTTGTACAACTTCATAGAAATAGCTGTAACTTTTGATAGAAGACTCAGACAAACATGTTTATGGCCTTATATTATAGAACTCAAGGTCCCCGTGCTGGGAAAACAGGTTTTGCAGCTGTTTGAGCTAAGATTTCCAAGTTATTCACATAATGAAAACCTATACTTTGTTTCGGTCGAGTTCCCCATTCAAATGCATGTAACAGTGAGAAACGCACTGTCTTGGCGAAAGAAAGCGTTTTTGTACAACTTCATAGAAATAGCTGTAACTTTTGATAGAAGACTCAGACAAACATGTTTATGGCCTTATATTATAGAACTCAAGGTCTCCGTGCTGGGAAAACAGGTTTTGCAGCTGTTTGAGCTAAGATTTCCAAGTTATTCACATAATGAAAACCTATACTTTGTTTCGGTCGAGTTCCCCATTCAAATGCATGTAACAGTGAGAAACGCACTGTCTTGGCGAAAGAAAGCGTTTTTGTACAACTTCATAGAAATAGCTGTAACTTTTGATAGAAGACTCGGATACACATGTTTATGGCTTTATCTTATAGAACTCAAGGTTCCCGTGCTGGGAAAACAGGTTTTGCAGCTGTTTGAGCTAAGATTTCCAAGTTATTCACATAATGAAAACCTATACTTTGTTTCGGTCGAGTTCCCCATTCAAATGCATGTAACAGTGAGAAACGCACTGTCTTGGCGAAAGAAAGCGTTTTTGTACAACTTCATAGAAATAGCTGTAACTTTTGATAGAAGACTCGGATACACATGTTTATGGCTTTATCTTATAGAACTCAAGGTTCCCGTGCTGGGAAAACAGGTTTTGCAGCTGTTTGAGCTAAGATTTCCAAGTTATTCACATAATGAAAACCTATACTTTGTTTCGGTCGAGTTCCCCATTCAAATGCATGTAACAGTGAGAAACGCACTGTCTTGGCGAAAGAAAGCGTTTTTGTACAACTTCATAGAAATAGCTGTAACTTTTGATAGAAGACTCAGACAAACATGTTTATGGCCTTATATTATAGAACTCAAGGTCTCCGTGCTGGGAAAACAGGTTTTGCAGCTGTTTGAGCTAAGATTTCCAAGTTATTCACATAATGAAAACTTGTACTTTGTTTCGGTCGAGTTCCCCATTCAAATGCATGTAACAGTGAGAAACGCACTGTCTTGGCGAAAGAAAGCGTTTTTGTACAACTTCATAGAAATAGCTGTAACTTTTGATAGAAGACTCGGATACACATGTTTATGGCTTTATCTTATAGAACTCAAGGTTCCCGTGCTGGGAAAACAGGTTTTGCAGCTGTTTGAGCTAAGATTTCCAAGTTATTCACATAATGAAAACCTATACTTTGTTTCGGTCGAGTTCCCCATTCAAATGCATGTAACAGTGAGAAACGCACTGTCTTGGCGAAAGAAAGCGTTTTTGTACAACTTCATAGAAATAGCTGTAACTTTTGATAGAAGACTCAGACAAACATGTTTATGGCCTTATATTATAGAACTCAAGGTCCCCGTGCTGGGAAAACAGGTTTTGCAGCTGTTTGAGCTAAGATTTTCAAGTTATTCACATAATGAAAACCTATACTTTGTTTCGGTCGAGTTCCCCATTCAAATGCATGTAACAGTGAGAAACGCACTGTCTTGGCGAAAGAAAGCGTTTTTGTACAACTTCATAGAAATAGCTGTAACTTTTGATAGAAGACTCAGACAAACATGTTTATGGCCTTATATTATAGAACTCAAGGTCTCCGTGCTGGGAAAACAGGTTTTGCAGCTGTTTGAGCTAAGATTTCCAAGTTATTCACATAATGAAAACTTGTACTTTGTTTCGGTCGAGTTCCCCATTCAAATGCATGTAACAGTGAGAAACGCACTGTCTTGGCAAAAGAAAGCGTTTTTGTACAACTTCATAGAAATAGCTGTAACTTTTGATAGAAGACTCGGATACACATGTTTATGGCTTTATCTTATAGAACTCAAGGTTCCCGTGCTGGGAAAACAGGTTTTGCAGCTGTTTGAGCTAAGATTTCCAAGTTATTCACATAATGAAAACCTATACTTTGTTTCGGTCGAGTTCCCCATTCAAATGCATGTAACAGTGAGAAACGCACTGTCTTGGCGAAAGAAAGCGTTTTTGTACAACTTCATAGAAATAGCTGTAACTTTTGATAGAAGACTCGGATACACATGTTTATGGCTTTATCTTATAGAACTCAAGGTTCCCGTGCTGGGAAAACAGGTTTTGCAGCTGTTTGAGCTAAGATTTCCAAGTTATTCACATAATGAAAACCTATACTTTGTTTCGGTCGAGTTCCCCATTCAAATGCATGTAACAGTGAGAAACGCACTGTCTTGGCGAAAGAAAGCGTTTTTGTACAACTTCATAGAAATAGCTGTAACTTTTGATAGAAGACTCAGACAAACATGTTTATGGCCTTATATTATAGAACTCAAGGTCTCCGTGCTGGGAAAACAGGTTTTGCAGCTGTTTGAGCTAAGATTTCCAAGTTATTCACATAATGAAAACCTATACTTTGTTTCGGTCGAGTTCCCCATTCAAATGCATGTAACAGTGAGAAACGCACTGTCTTGGCGAAAGAAAGCGTTTTTGTACAACTTCATAGAAATAGCTGTAACTTTTGATAGAAGACTCGGATACACATGTTTATGGCTTTATCTTATAGAACTCAAGGTTCCCGTGCTGGGAAAACAGGTTTTGCAGCTGTTTGAGCTAAGATTTCCAAGTTATTCACATAATGAAAACCTATACTTTGTTTCGGTCGAGTTCCCCATTCAAATGCATGTAACAGTGAGAAACGCACTGTCTTGGCGAAAGAAAGCGTTTTTGTACAACTTCATAGAAATAGCTGTAACTTTTGATAGAAGACTCAGACAAACATGTTTATGGCCTTATATTATAGAACTCAAGGTCCCCGTGCTGGGAAAACAGGTTTTGCAGCTGTTTGAGCTAAGATTTTCAAGTTATTCACATAATGAAAACCTATACTTTGTTTCGGTCGAGTTCCCCATTCAAATGCATGTAACAGTGAGAAACGCACTGTCTTGGCGAAAGAAAGCGTTTTTGTACAACTTCATAGAAATAGCTGTAACTTTTGATAGAAGACTCAGACAAACATGTTTATGGCCTTATATTATAGAACTCAAGGTCTCCGTGCTGGGAAAACAGGTTTTGCAGCTGTTTGAGCTAAGATTTCCAAGTTATTCACATAATGAAAACTTGTACTTTGTTTCGGTCGAGTTCCCCATTCAAATGCATGTAACAGTGAGAAACGCACTGTCTTGGCGAAAGAAAGCGTTTTTGTACAACTTCATAGAAATAGCTGTAACTTTTGATAGAAGACTCGGATACACATGTTTATGGCTTTATCTTATAGAACTCAAGGTTCCCGTGCTGGGAAAACAGGTTTTGCAGCTGTTTGAGCTAAGATTTCCAAGTTATTCACATAATGAAAACCTATACTTTGTTTCGGTCGAGTTCCCCATTCAAATGCATGTAACAGTGAGAAACGCACTGTCTTGGCGAAAGAAAGCGTTTTTGTACAACTTCATAGAAATAGCTGTAACTTTTGATAGAAGACTCAGACAAACATGTTTATGGCCTTATATTATAGAACTCAAGGTCCCCGTGCTGGGAAAACAGGTTTTGCAGCTGTTTGAGCTAAGATTTTCAAGTTATTCACATAATGAAAACCTATACTTTGTTTCGGTGGAGTTCCCCATTCAAATGCATGTAACAGTGAGAAACGCACTGTCTTGGCGAAAGAAAGCGTTTTTGTACAACTTCATAGAAATAGCTGTAACTTTTGATAGAAGACTCGGATACACATGTTTATGGCTTTATCTTATAGAACTCAAGGTTCCCGTGCTGGGAAAACAGGTTTTGCAGCTGTTTGAGCTAAGATTTCCAAGTTATTCACATAATGAAAACCTATACTTTGTTTCGGTCGAGTTCCCCATTCAAATGCATGTAACAGTGAGAAACGCACTGTCTTGGCGAAAGAAAGCGTTTTTGTACAACTTCATAGAAATAGCTGTAACTTTTGATAGAAGACTCAGACAAACATGTTTATGGCCTTATATTATAGAACTCAAGGTCCCCGTGCTGGGAAAACAGGTTTTGCAGCTGTTTGAGCTAAGATTTTCAAGTTATTCACATAATGAAAACCTATACTTTGTTTCGGTCGAGTTCCCCATTCAAATGCATGTAACAGTGAGAAACGCACTGTCTTGGCGAAAGAAAGCGTTTTTGTACAACTTCATAGAAATAGCTGTAACTTTTGATAGAAGACTCAGACAAACATGTTTATGGCCTTATATTATAGAACTCAAGGTCTCCGTGCTGGGAAAACAGGTTTTGCAGCTGTTTGAGCTAAGATTTCCAAGTTATTCACATAATGAAAACTTGTACTTTGTTTCGGTCGAGTTCCCCATTCAAATGCATTTAACAGTGAGAAACGCACTGTCTTGGCGAAAGAAAGCGTTTTTGTACAACTTCATAGAAATAGCTGTAACTTTTGATAGAAGACTCGGATACACATGTTTATGGCTTTATCTTATAGAACTCAAGGTTCCCGTGCTGGGAAAACAGGTTTTGCAGCTGTTTGAGCTAAGATTTCCAAGTTATTCACATAATGAAAACCTATACTTTGTTTCAGTCGAGTTCCCCATTCAAATGCATGTAACAGTGAGAAACGCACTGTCTTGGCGAAAGAAAGCGTTTTTGTACAACTTCATAGAAATAGCTGTAACTTTTGATAGAAGACTCAGACAAACATGTTTATGGCCTTATATTATAGAACTCAAGGTCCCCGTGCTGGGAAAACAGGTTTTGCAGCTGTTTGAGCTAAGATTTTCAAGTTATTCACATAATGAAAACCTATACTTTGTTTCGGTCGAGTTCCCCATTCAAATGCATGTAACAGTGAGAAACGCACTGTCTTGGCGAAAGAAAGCGTTTTTGTACAACTTCATAGAAATAGCTGTAACTTTTGATAGAAGACTCAGACAAACATGTTTATGGCCTTATATTATAGAACTCAAGGTCTCCGTGCTGGGAAAACAGGTTTTGCAGCTGTTTGAGCTAAGATTTCCAAGTTATTCACATAATGAAAACTTGTACTTTGTTTCGGTCGAGTTCCCCATTCAAATGCATGTAACAGTGAGAAACGCACTGTCTTGGCGAAAGAAAGCGTTTTTGTACAACTTCATAGAAATAGCTGTAACTTTTGATAGAAGACTCGGATACACATGTTTATGGCTTTATCTTATAGAACTCAAGGTTCCCGTGCTGGGAAAACAGGTTTTGCAGCTGTTTGAGCTAAGATTTCCAAGTTATTCACATAATGAAAACCTATACTTTGTTTCAGTCGAGTTCCCCATTCAAATGCATGTAACAGTGAGAAACGCACTGTCTTGGCGAAAGAAAGCGTTTTTGTACAACTTCATAGAAATAGCTGTAACTTTTGATAGAAGACTCGGATACACATGTTTATGGCTTTATCTTATAGAACTCAAGGTTCCCGTGCTGGGAAAACAGGTTTTGCAGCTGTTTGAGCTAAGATTTCCAAGTTATTCACATAATGAAAACCTATACTTTGTTTCGGTCGAGTTCCCCATTCAAATGCATGTAACAGTGAGAAACGCACTGTCTTGGCGAAAGAAAGCGTTTTTGTACAACTTCATAGAAATAGCTGTAACTTTTGATAGAAGACTCAGACAAACATGTTTATGGCCTTATATTATAGAACTCAAGGTCCCCGTGCTGGGAAAACAGGTTTTGCAGCTGTTTGAGCTAAGATTTTCAAGTTATTCACATAATGAAAACCTATACTTTGTTTCGGTCGAGTTCCCCATTCAAATGCATGTAACAGTGAGAAACGCACTGTCTTGGCGAAAGAAAGCGTTTTTGTACAACTTCATAGAAATAGCTGTAACTTTTGATAGAAGACTCAGACAAACATGTTTATGGCCTTATATTATAGAACTCAAGGTCTCCGTGCTGGGAAAACAGGTTTTGCAGCTGTTTGAGCTAAGATTTCCAAGTTATTCACATAATGAAAACTTGTACTTTGTTTCGGTCGAGTTCCCCATTCAAATGCATGTAACAGTGAGAAACGCACTGTCTTGGCGAAAGAAAGCGTTTTTGTACAACTTCATAGAAATAGCTGTAACTTTTGATAGAAGACTCGGATACACATGTTTATGGCTTTATCTTATAGAACTCAAGGTTCCCGTGCTGGGAAAACAGGTTTTGCAGCTGTTTGAGCTAAGATTTCCAAGTTATTCACATAATGAAAACCTATACTTTGTTTCGGTCGAGTTCCCCATTCAAATGCATGTAACAGTGAGAAACGCACTGTCTTGGCGAAAGAAAGCGTTTTTGTACAACTTCATAGAAATAGCTGTAACTTTTGATAGAAGACTCGGATACACATGTTTATGGCTTTATCTTATAGAACTCAAGGTTCCCGTGCTGGGAAAACAGGTTTTGCAGCTGTTTGAGCTAAGATTTCCAAGTTATTCACATAATGAAAACCTATACTTTGTTTCGGTCGAGTTCCCCATTCAAATGCATGTAACAGTGAGAAACGCACTGTCTTGGCGAAAGAAAGCGTTTTTGTACAACTTCATAGAAATAGCTGTAACTTTTGATAGAAGACTCAGACAAACATGTTTATGGCCTTATATTATAGAACTCAAGGTCCCCGTGCTGGGAAAACAGGTTTTGCAGCTGTTTGAGCTAAGATTTTCAAGTTATTCACATAATGAAAACCTATACTTTGTTTCGGTCGAGTTCCCCATTCAAATGCATGTAACAGTGAGAAACGCACTGTCTTGGCGAAAGAAAGCGTTTTTGTACAACTTCATAGAAATAGCTGTAACTTTTGATAGAAGACTCAGACAAACATGTTTATGGCCTTATATTATAGAACTCAAGGTCTCCGTGCTGGGAAAACAGGTTTTGCAGCTGTTTGAGCTAAGATTTCCAAGTTATTCACATAATGAAAACTTGTACTTTGTTTCGGTCGAGTTCCCCATTCAAATGCATGTAACAGTGAGAAACGCACTGTCTTGGCGAAAGAAAGCGTTTTTGTACAACTTCATAGAAATAGCTGTAACTTTTGATAGAAGACTCGGATACACATGTTTATGGCTTTATCTTATAGAACTCAAGGTTCCCGTGCTGGGAAAACAGGTTTTGCAGCTGTTTGAGCTAAGATTTCCAAGTTATTCACATAATGAAAACCTATACTTTGTTTCGGTCGAGTTCCCCATTCAAATGCATGTAACAGTGAGAAACGCACTGTCTTGGCGAAAGAAAGCGTTTTTGTACAACTTCATAGAAATAGCTGTAACTTTTGATAGAAGACTCGGATACACATGTTTATGGCTTTATCTTATAGAACTCAAGGTTCCCGTGCTGGGAAAACAGGTTTTGCAGCTGTTTGAGCTAAGATTTCCAAGTTATTCACATAATGAAAACCTATACTTTGTTTCGGTCGAGTTCCCCATTCAAATGCATGTAACAGTGAGAAACGCACTGTCTTGGCGAAAGAAAGCGTTTTTGTACAACTTCATAGAAATAGCTGTAACTTTTGATAGAAGACTCAGACAAACATGTTTATGGCCTTATATTATAGAACTCAAGGTCCCCGTGCTGGGAAAACAGGTTTTGCAGCTGTTTGAGCTAAGATTTTCAAGTTATTCACATAATGAAAACCTATACTTTGTTTCGGTCGAGTTCCCCATTCAAATGCATGTAACAGTGAGAAACGCACTGTCTTGGCGAAAGAAAGCGTTTTTGTACAACTTCATAGAAATAGCTGTAACTTTTGATAGAAGACTCAGACAAACATGTTTATGGCCTTATATTATAGAACTCAAGGTCTCCGTGCTGGGAAAACAGGTTTTGCAGCTGTTTGAGCTAAGATTTCCAAGTTATTCACATAATGAAAACTTGTACTTTGTTTCGGTCGAGTTCCCCATTCAAATGCATGTAACAGTGAGAAACGCACTGTCTTGGCGAAAGAAAGCGTTTTTGTACAACTTCATAGAAATAGCTGTAACTTTTGATAGAAGACTCGGATACACATGTTTATGGCTTTATCTTATAGAACTCAAGGTTCCCGTGCTGGGAAAACAGGTTTTGCAGCTGTTTGAGCTAAGATTTCCAAGTTATTCACATAATGAAAACCTATACTTTGTTTCGGTCGAGTTCCCCATTCAAATGCATGTAACAGTGAGAAACGCACTGTCTTGGCGAAAGAAAGCGTTTTTGTACAACTTCATAGAAATAGCTGTAACTTTTGATAGAAGACTCAGACAAACATGTTTATGGCCTTATATTATAGAACTCAAGGTCCCCGTGCTGGGAAAACAGGTTTTGCAGCTGTTTGAGCTAAGATTTTCAAGTTATTCACATAATGAAAACCTATACTTTGTTTCGGTCGAGTTCCCCATTCAAATGCATGTAACAGTGAGAAACGCACTGTCTTGGCGAAAGAAAGCGTTTTTGTACAACTTCATAGAAATAGCTGTAACTTTTGATAGAAGACTCAGACAAACATGTTTATGGCCTTATATTATAGAACTCAAGGTCTCCGTGCTGGGAAAACAGGTTTTGCAGCTGTTTGAGCTAAGATTTCCAAGTTATTCACATAATGAAAACTTGTACTTTGTTTCGGTCGAGTTCCCCATTCAAATGCATGTAACAGTGAGAAACGCACTGTCTTGGCGAAAGAAAGCGTTTTTGTACAACTTCATAGAAATAGCTGTAACTTTTGATAGAAGACTCGGATACACATGTTTATGGCTTTATCTTATAGAACTCAAGGTTCCCGTGCTGGGAAAACAGGTTTTGCAGCTGTTTGAGCTAAGATTTCCAAGTTATTCACATAATGAAAACCTATACTTTGTTTCGGTCGAGTTCCCCATTCAAATGCATGTAACAGTGAGAAACGCACTGTCTTGGCGAAAGAAAGCGTTTTTGTACAACTTCATAGAAATAGCTGTAACTTTTGATAGAAGACTCAGACAAACATGTTTATGGCCTTATATTATAGAACTCAAGGTCTCCGTGCTGGGAAAACAGGTTTTGCAGCTGTTTGAGCTAAGATTTCCAAGTTATTCACATAATGAAAACTTGTACTTTGTTTCGGTCGAGTTCCCCATTCAAATGCATGTAACAGTGAGAAACGCACTGTCTTGGCGAAAGAAAGCGTTTTTGTACAACTTCATAGAAATAGCTGTAACTTTTGATAGAAGACTCGGATACACATGTTTATGGCTTTATCTTATAGAACTCAAGGTTCCCGTGCTGGGAAAACAGGTTTTGCAGCTGTTTGAGCTAAGATTTCCAAGTTATTCACATAATGAAAACCTATACTTTGTTTCGGTCGAGTTCCCCATTCAAATGCATGTAACAGTGAGAAACGCACTGTCTTGGCGAAAGAAAGCGTTTTTGTACAACTTCATAGAAATAGCTGTAACTTTTGATAGAAGACTCAGACAAACATGTTTATGGCCTTATATTATAGAACTCAAGGTCCCCGTGCTGGGAAAACAGGTTTTGCAGCTGTTTGAGCTAAGATTTTCAAGTTATTCACATAATGAAAACCTATACTTTGTTTCGGTCGAGTTCCCCATTCAAATGCATGTAACAGTGAGAAACGCACTGTCTTGGCGAAAGAAAGCGTTTTTGTACAACTTCATAGAAATAGCTGTAACTTTTGATAGAAGACTCAGACAAACATGTTTATGGCCTTATATTATAGAACTCAAGGTCTCCGTGCTGGGAAAACAGGTTTTGCAGCTGTTTGAGCTAAGATTTCCAAGTTATTCACATAATGAAAACTTGTACTTTGTTTCGGTCGAGTTCCCCATTCAAATGCATGTAACAGTGAGAAACGCACTGTCTTGGCGAAAGAAAGCGTTTTTGTACAACTTCATAGAAATAGCTGTAACTTTTGATAGAAGACTCGGATACACATGTTTATGGCTTTATCTTATAGAACTCAAGGTTCCCGTGCTGGGAAAACAGGTTTTGCAGCTGTTTGAGCTAAGATTTCCAAGTTATTCACATAATGAAAACCTATACTTTGTTTCGGTCGAGTTCCCCATTCAAATGCATGTAACAGTGAGAAACGCACTGTCTTGGCGAAAGAAAGCGTTTTTGTACAACTTCATAGAAATAGCTGTAACTTTTGATAGAAGACTCGGATACACATGTTTATGGCTTTATCTTATAGAACTCAAGGTTCCCGTGCTGGGAAAACAGGTTTTGCAGCTGTTTGAGCTAAGATTTCCAAGTTATTCACATAATGAAAACCTATACTTTGTTTCGGTCGAGTTCCCCATTCAAATGCATGTAACAGTGAGAAACGCACTGTCTTGGCGAAAGAAAGCGTTTTTGTACAACTTCATATAAATAGCTGTAACTTTTGATAGAAGACTCGGATACACATGTTTATGGCTTTATCTTATAGAACTCAAGGTTCCCGTGCTGGGAAAACAGGTTTTGCAGCTGTTTGAGCTAAGATTTCCAAGTTATTCACATAATGAAAACCTATACTTTGTTTCGGTCGAGTTCCCCATTCAAATGCATGTAACAGTGAGAAACGCACTGTCTTGGCGAAAGAAAGCGTTTTTGTACAACTTCATAGAAATAGCTGTAACTTTTGATAGAAGACTCGGATACACATGTTTATGGCTTTATCTTATAGAACTCAAGGTTCCCGTGCTGGGAAAACAGGTTTTGCAGCTGTTTGAGCTAAGATTTCCAAGTTATTCACATAATGAAAACCTATACTTTGTTTCAGTCGAGTTCCCCATTCAAATGCATGTAACAGTGAGAAACGCACTGTCTCGGCGAAAGAAAGCGTTTTTGTACAACTTCATAGAAATAGCTGTAACTTTTGATAGAAGACTCGGATACACATGTTTATGGCTTTATCTTATAGAACTCAAGGTTCCCGTGCTGGGAAAACAGGTTTTGCAGCTGTTTGAGCTAAGATTTCCAAGTTATTCACATAATGAAAACCTATACTTTGTTTCGGTCGAGTTCCCCATTCAAATGCATGTAACAGTGAGAAACGCACTGTCTTGGCGAAAGAAAGCGTTTTTGTACAACTTCATAGAAATAGCTGTAACTTTTGATAGAAGACTCGAATACACATGTTTATGGCTTTATCTTATAGAACTCAAGGTTCCCGTGCTGGGAAAACAGGTTTTGCAGCTGTTTGAGCTAAGATTTCCAAGTTATTCACATAATGAAAACCTATACTTTGTTTCGGTCGAGTTCCCCATTCAAATGCATGTAACAGTGAGAAACGCACTGTCTTGGCGAAAGAAAGCGTTTTTGTACAACTTCATAGAAATAGCTGTAACTTTTGATAGAAGACTCAGACAAACATGTTTATGGCCTTATATTATAGAACTCAAGGTCTCCGTGCTGGGAAAACAGGTTTTGCAGCTGTTTGAGCTAAGATTTCCAAGTTATTCACATAATGAAAACTTGTACTTTGTTTCGGTCGAGTTCCCCATTCAAATGCATGTAACAGTGAGAAACGCACTGTCTTGGCGAAAGAAAGCGTTTTTGTACAACTTCATAGAAATAGCTGTAACTTTTGATAGAAGACTCGGATACACATGTTTATGGCTTTATCTTATAGAACTCAAGGTTCCCGTGCTGGGAAAACAGGTTTTGCAGCTGTTTGAGCTAAGATTTCCAAGTTATTCACATAATGAAAACCTATACTTTGTTTCGGTCGAGTTCCCCATTCAAATGCATGTAACAGTGAGAAACGCACTGTCTTGGCGAAAGAAAGCGTTTTTGTACAACTTCATAGAAATAGCTGTAACTTTTGATAGAAGACTCGGATACACATGTTTATGGCTTTATCTTATAGAACTCAAGGTTCCCGTGCTGGGAAAACAGGTTTTGCAGCTGTTTGAGCTAAGATTTCCAAGTTATTCACATAATGAAAACCTATACTTTGTTTCGGTCGAGTTCCCCATTCAAATGCATGTAACAGTGAGAAACGCACTGTCTTGGCGAAAGAAAGCGTTTTTGTACAACTTCATAGAAATAGCTGTAACTTTTGATAGAAGACTCAGACAAACATGTTTATGGCCTTATATTATAGAACTCAAGGTCCCCGTGCTGGGAAAACAGGTTTTGCAGCTGTTTGAGCTAAGATTTTCAAGTTATTCACATAATGAAAACCTATACTTTGTTTCGGTCGAGTTCCCCATTCAAATGCATGTAACAGTGAGAAACGCACTGTCTTGGCGAAAGAAAGCGTTTTTGTACAACTTCATAGAAATAGCTGTAACTTTTGATAGAAGACTCAGACAAACATGTTTATGGCCTTATATTATAGAACTCAAGGTCTCCGTGCTGGGAAAACAGGTTTTGCAGCTGTTTGAGCTAAGATTTCCAAGTTATTCACATAATGAAAACTTGTACTTTGTTTCGGTCGAGTTCCCCATTCAAATGCATGTAACAGTGAGAAACGCACTGTCTTGGCGAAAGAAAGCGTTTTTGTACAACTTCATAGAAATAGCTGTAACTTTTGATAGAAGACTCGGATACACATGTTTATGGCTTTATCTTATAGAACTCAAGGTTCCCGTGCTGGGAAAACAGGTTTTGCAGCTGTTTGAGCTAAGATTTCCAAGTTATTCACATAATGAAAACCTATACTTTGTTTCGGTCGAGTTCCCCATTCAAATGCATGTAACAGTGAGAAACGCACTGTCTTGGCGAAAGAAAGCGTTTTTGTACAACTTCATAGAAATAGCTGTAACTTTTGATAGAAGACTCAGACAAACATGTTTATGGCCTTATATTATAGAACTCAAGGTCCCCGTGCTGGGAAAACAGGTTTTGCAGCTGTTTGAGCTAAGATTTTCAAGTTATTCACATAATGAAAACCTATACTTTGTTTCGGTCGAGTTCCCCATTCAAATGCATGTAACAGTGAGAAACGCACTGTCTTGGCGAAAGAAAGCGTTTTTGTACAACTTCATAGAAATAGCTGTAACTTTTGATAGAAGACTCAGACAAACATGTTTATGGCCTTATATTATAGAACTCAAGGTCTCCGTGCTGGGAAAACAGGTTTTGCAGCTGTTTGAGCTAAGATTTCCAAGTTATTCACATAATGAAAACTTGTACTTTGTTTCGGTCGAGTTCCCCATTCAAATGCATGTAACAGTGAGAAACGCACTGTCTTGGCGAAAGAAAGCGTTTTTGTACAACTTCATAGAAATAGCTGTAACTTTTGATAGAAGACTCGGATACACATGTTTATGGCTTTATCTTATAGAACTCAAGGTTCCCGTGCTGGGAAAACAGGTTTTGCAGCTGTTTGAGCTAAGATTTCCAAGTTATTCACATAATGAAAACCTATACTTTGTTTCGGTCGAGTTCCCCATTCAAATGCATGTAACAGTGAGAAACGCACTGTCTTGGCGAAAGAAAGCGTTTTTGTACAACTTCATAGAAATAGCTGTAACTTTTGATAGAAGACTCGGATACACATGTTTATGGCTTTATCTTATAGAACTCAAGGTTCCCGTGCTGGGAAAACAGGTTTTGCAGCTGTTTGAGCTAAGATTTCCAAGTTATTCACATAATGAAAACCTATACTTTGTTTCGGTCGAGTTCCCCATTCAAATGCATGTAACAGTGAGAAACGCACTGTCTTGGCGAAAGAAAGCGTTTTTGTACAACTTCATATAAATAGCTGTAACTTTTGATAGAAGACTCGGATACACATGTTTATGGCTTTATCTTATAGAACTCAAGGTTCCCGTGCTGGGAAAACAGGTTTTGCAGCTGTTTGAGCTAAGATTTCCAAGTTATTCACATAATGAAAACCTATACTTTGTTTCGGTCGAGTTCCCCATTCAAATGCATGTAACAGTGAGAAACGCACTGTCTTGGCGAAAGAAAGCGTTTTTGTACAACTTCATAGAAATAGCTGTAACTTTTGATAGAAGACTCGGATACACATGTTTATGGCTTTATCTTATAGAACTCAAGGTTCCCGTGCTGGGAAAACAGGTTTTGCAGCTGTTTGAGCTAAGATTTCCAAGTTATTCACATAATGAAAACCTATACTTTGTTTCAGTCGAGTTCCCCATTCAAATGCATGTAACAGTGAGAAACGCACTGTCTCGGCGAAAGAAAGCGTTTTTGTACAACTTCATAGAAATAGCTGTAACTTTTGATAGAAGACTCGGATACACATGTTTATGGCTTTATCTTATAGAACTCAAGGTTCCCGTGCTGGGAAAACAGGTTTTGCAGCTGTTTGAGCTAAGATTTCCAAGTTATTCACATAATGAAAACCTATACTTTGTTTCGGTCGAGTTCCCCATTCAAATGCATGTAACAGTGAGAAACGCACTGTCTTGGCGAAAGAAAGCGTTTTTGTACAACTTCATAGAAATAGCTGTAACTTTTGATAGAAGACTCAGACAAACATGTTTATGGCCTTATATTATAGAACTCAAGGTCCCCGTGCTGGGAAAACAGGTTTTGCAGCTGTTTGAGCTAAGATTTTCAAGTTATTCACATAATGAAAACCTATACTTTGTTTCGGTCGAGTTCCCCATTCAAATGCATGTAACAGTGAGAAACGCACTGTCTTGGCGAAAGAAAGCGTTTTTGTACAACTTCATAGAAATAGCTGTAACTTTTGATAGAAGACTCAGACAAACATGTTTATGGCCTTATATTATAGAACTCAAGGTCTCCGTGCTGGGAAAACAGGTTTTGCAGCTGTTTGAGCTAAGATTTCCAAGTTATTCACATAATGAAAACTTGTACTTTGTTTCGGTCGAGTTCCCCATTCAAATGCATGTAACAGTGAGAAACGCACTGTCTTGGCGAAAGAAAGCGTTTTTGTACAACTTCATAGAAATAGCTGTAACTTTTGATAGAAGACTCGGATACACATGTTTATGGCTTTATCTTATAGAACTCAAGGTTCCCGTGCTGGGAAAACAGGTTTTGCAGCTGTTTGAGCTAAGATTTCCAAGTTATTCACATAATGAAAACCTATACTTTGTTTCGGTCGAGTTCCCCATTCAAATGCATGTAACAGTGAGAAACGCACTGTCTTGGCGAAAGAAAGCGTTTTTGTACAACTTCATAGAAATAGCTGTAACTTTTGATAGAAGACTCAGACAAACATGTTTATGGCCTTATATTATAGAACTCAAGGTCCCCGTGCTGGGAAAACAGGTTTTGCAGCTGTTTGAGCTAAGATTTTCAAGTTATTCACATAATGAAAACCTATACTTTGTTTCGGTCGAGTTCCCCATTCAAATGCATGTAACAGTGAGAAACGCACTGTCTTGGCGAAAGAAAGCGTTTTTGTACAACTTCATAGAAATAGCTGTAACTTTTGATAGAAGACTCAGACAAACATGTTTATGGCCTTATATTATAGAACTCAAGGTCTCCGTGCTGGGAAAACAGGTTTTGCAGCTGTTTGAGCTAAGATTTCCAAGTTATTCACATAATGAAAACTTGTACTTTGTTTCGGTCGAGTTCCCCATTCAAATGCATGTAACAGTGAGAAACGCACTGTCTTGGCGAAAGAAAGCGTTTTTGTACAACTTCATAGAAATAGCTGTAACTTTTGATAGAAGACTCGGATACACATGTTTATGGCTTTATCTTATAGAACTCAAGGTTCCCGTGCTGGGAAAACAGGTTTTGCAGCTGTTTGAGCTAAGATTTCCAAGTTATTCACATAATGAAAACCTATACTTTGTTTCGGTCGAGTTCCCCATTCAAATGCATGTAACAGTGAGAAACGCACTGTCTTGGCGAAAGAAAGCGTTTTTGTACAACTTCATAGAAATAGCTGTAACTTTTGATAGAAGACTCGGATACACATGTTTATGGCTTTATCTTATAGAACTCAAGGTTCCCGTGCTGGGAAAACAGGTTTTGCAGCTGTTTGAGCTAAGATTTCCAAGTTATTCACATAATGAAAACCTATACTTTGTTTCGGTCGAGTTCCCCATTCAAATGCATGTAACAGTGAGAAACGCACTGTCTTGGCGAAAGAAAGCGTTTTTGTACAACTTCATATAAATAGCTGTAACTTTTGATAGAAGACTCGGATACACATGTTTATGGCTTTATCTTATAGAACTCAAGGTTCCCGTGCTGGGAAAACAGGTTTTGCAGCTGTTTGAGCTAAGATTTCCAAGTTATTCACATAATGAAAACCTATACTTTGTTTCGGTCGAGTTCCCCATTCAAATGCATGTAACAGTGAGAAACGCACTGTCTTGGCGAAAGAAAGCGTTTTTGTACAACTTCATAGAAATAGCTGTAACTTTTGATAGAAGACTCGGATACACATGTTTATGGCTTTATCTTATAGAACTCAAGGTTCCCGTGCTGGGAAAACAGGTTTTGCAGCTGTTTGAGCTAAGATTTCCAAGTTATTCACATAATGAAAACCTATACTTTGTTTCAGTCGAGTTCCCCATTCAAATGCATGTAACAGTGAGAAACGCACTGTCTCGGCGAAAGAAAGCGTTTTTGTACAACTTCATAGAAATAGCTGTAACTTTTGATAGAAGACTCGGATACACATGTTTATGGCTTTATCTTATAGAACTCAAGGTTCCCGTGCTGGGAAAACAGGTTTTGCAGCTGTTTGAGCTAAGATTTCCAAGTTATTCACATAATGAAAACCTATACTTTGTTTCGGTCGAGTTCCCCATTCAAATGCATGTAACAGTGAGAAACGCACTGTCTTGGCGAAAGAAAGCGTTTTTGTACAACTTCATAGAAATAGCTGTAACTTTTGATAGAAGACTCAGACAAACATGTTTATGGCCTTATATTATAGAACTCAAGGTCCCCGTGCTGGGAAAACAGGTTTTGCAGCTGTTTGAGCTAAGATTTTCAAGTTATTCACATAATGAAAACCTATACTTTGTTTCGGTCGAGTTCCCCATTCAAATGCATGTAACAGTGAGAAACGCACTGTCTTGGCGAAAGAAAGCGTTTTTGTACAACTTCATAGAAATAGCTGTAACTTTTGATAGAAGACTCAGACAAACATGTTTATGGCCTTATATTATAGAACTCAAGGTCTCCGTGCTGGGAAAACAGGTTTTGCAGCTGTTTGAGCTAAGATTTCCAAGTTATTCACATAATGAAAACCTATACTTTGTTTCGGTCGAGTTCCCCATTCAAATGCATGTAACAGTGAGAAACGCACTGTCTTGGCGAAAGAAAGCGTTTTTGTACAACTTCATAGAAATAGCTGTAACTTTTGATAGAAGACTCGAATACACATGTTTATGGCTTTATCTTATAGAACTCAAGGTTCCCGTGCTGGGAAAACAGGTTTTGCAGCTGTTTGAGCTAAGATTTCCAAGTTATTCACATAATGAAAACCTATACTTTGTTTCGGTCGAGTTCCCCATTCAAATGCATGTAACAGTGAGAAACGCACTGTCTTGGCGAAAGAAAGCGTTTTTGTACAACTTCATAGAAATAGCTGTAACTTTTGATAGAAGACTCAGACAAACATGTTTATGGCCTTATATTATAGAACTCAAGGTCTCCGTGCTGGGAAAACAGGTTTTGCAGCTGTTTGAGCTAAGATTTCCAAGTTATTCACATAATGAAAACTTGTACTTTGTTTCGGTCGAGTTCCCCATTCAAATGCATGTAACAGTGAGAAACGCACTGTCTTGGCGAAAGAAAGCGTTTTTGTACAACTTCATAGAAATAGCTGTAACTTTTGATAGAAGACTCGGATACACATGTTTATGGCTTTATCTTATAGAACTCAAGGTTCCCGTGCTGGGAAAACAGGTTTTGCAGCTGTTTGAGCTAAGATTTCCAAGTTATTCACATAATGAAAACCTATACTTTGTTTCGGTCGAGTTCCCCATTCAAATGCATGTAACAGTGAGAAACGCACTGTCTTGGCGAAAGAAAGCGTTTTTGTACAACTTCATAGAAATAGCTGTAACTTTTGATAGAAGACTCAGACAAACATGTTTATGGCCTTATATTATAGAACTCAAGGTCCCCGTGCTGGGAAAACAGGTTTTGCAGCTGTTTGAGCTAAGATTTTCAAGTTATTCACATAATGAAAACCTATACTTTGTTTCGGTCGAGTTCCCCATTCAAATGCATGTAACAGTGAGAAACGCACTGTCTTGGCGAAAGAAAGCGTTTTTGTACAACTTCATAGAAATAGCTGTAACTTTTGATAGAAGACTCAGACAAACATGTTTATGGCCTTATATTATAGAACTCAAGGTCTCCGTGCTGGGAAAACAGGTTTTGCAGCTGTTTGAGCTAAGATTTCCAAGTTATTCACATAATGAAAACTTGTACTTTGTTTCGGTCGAGTTCCCCATTCAAATGCATGTAACAGTGAGAAACGCACTGTCTTGGCAAAAGAAAGCGTTTTTGTACAACTTCATAGAAATAGCTGTAACTTTTGATAGAAGACTCGGATACACATGTTTATGGCTTTATCTTATAGAACTCAAGGTTCCCGTGCTGGGAAAACAGGTTTTGCAGCTGTTTGAGCTAAGATTTCCAAGTTATTCACATAATGAAAACCTATACTTTGTTTCGGTCGAGTTCCCCATTCAAATGCATGTAACAGTGAGAAACGCACTGTCTTGGCGAAAGAAAGCGTTTTTGTACAACTTCATAGAAATAGCTGTAACTTTTGATAGAAGACTCGGATACACATGTTTATGGCTTTATCTTATAGAACTCAAGGTTCCCGTGCTGGGAAAACAGGTTTTGCAGCTGTTTGACCTAAGATTTCCAAGTTATTCACATAATGAAAACCTATACTTTGTTTCGGTCGAGTTCCCCATTCAAATGCATGTAACAGTGAGAAACGCACTGTCTTGGCGAAAGAAAGCGTTTTTGTACAACTTCATAGAAATAGCTGTAACTTTTGATAGAAGACTCAGACAAACATGTTTATGGCCTTATATTATAGAACTCAAGGTCTCCGTGCTGGGAAAACAGGTTTTGCAGCTGTTTGAGCTAAGATTTCCAAGTTATTCACATAATGAAAACTTGTACTTTGTTTCGGTCGAGTTCCCCATTCAAATGCATGTAACAGTGAGAAACGCACTGTCTTGGCGAAAGAAAGCGTTTTTGTACAACTTCATAGAAATAGCTGTAACTTTTGATAGAAGACTCGGATACACATGTTTATGGCTTTATCTTATAGAACTCAAGGTTCCCGTGCTGGGAAAACAGGTTTTGCAGCTGTTTGAGCTAAGATTTCCAAGTTATTCACATAATGAAAACCTATACTTTGTTTCGGTCGAGTTCCCCATTCAAATGCATGTAACAGTGAGAAACGCACTGTCTTGGCGAAAGAAAGCGTTTTTGTACAACTTCATAGAAATAGCTGTAACTTTTGATAGAAGACTCGGATACACATGTTTATGGCTTTATCTTATAGAACTCAAGGTTCCCGTGCTGGGAAAACAGGTTTTGCAGCTGTTTGAGCTAAGATTTCCAAGTTATTCACATAATGAAAACCTATACTTTGTTTCGGTCGAGTTCCCCATTCAAATGCATGTAACAGTGAGAAACGCACTGTCTTGGCGAAAGAAAGCGTTTTTGTACAACTTCATAGAAATAGCTGTAACTTTTGATAGAAGACTCAGACAAACATGTTTATGGCCTTATATTATAGAACTCAAGGTCCCCGTGCTGGGAAAACAGGTTTTGCAGCTGTTTGAGCTAAGATTTTCAAGTTATTCACATAATGAAAACCTATACTTTGTTTCGGTCGAGTTCCCCATTCAAATGCATGTAACAGTGAGAAACGCACTGTCTTGGCGAAAGAAAGCGTTTTTGTACAACTTCATAGAAATAGCTGTAACTTTTGATAGAAGACTCAGACAAACATGTTTATGGCCTTATATTATAGAACTCAAGGTCTCCGTGCTGGGAAAACAGGTTTTGCAGCTGTTTGAGCTAAGATTTCCAAGTTATTCACATAATGAAAACTTGTACTTTGTTTCGGTCGAGTTCCCCATTCAAATGCATGTAACAGTGAGAAACGCACTGTCTTGGCGAAAGAAAGCGTTTTTGTACAACTTCATAGAAATAGCTGTAACTTTTGATAGAAGACTCGGATACACATGTTTATGGCTTTATCTTATAGAACTCAAGGTTCCCGTGCTGGGAAAACAGGTTTTGCAGCTGTTTGAGCTAAGATTTCCAAGTTATTCACATAATGAAAACCTATACTTTGTTTCGGTCGAGTTCCCCATTCAAATGCATGTAACAGTGAGAAACGCACTGTCTTGGCGAAAGAAAGCGTTTTTGTACAACTTCATAGAAATAGCTGTAACTTTTGATAGAAGACTCAGACAAACATGTTTATGGCCTTATATTATAGAACTCAAGGTCTCCGTGCTGGGAAAACAGGTTTTGCAGCTGTTTGAGCTAAGATTTCCAAGTTATTCACATAATGAAAACCTATACTTTGTTTCGGTCGAGTTCCCCATTCAAATGCATGTAACAGTGAGAAACGCACTGTCTTGGCGAAAGAAAGCGTTTTTGTACAACTTCATAGAAATAGCTGTAACTTTTGATAGAAGACTCGGATACACATGTTTATGGCTTTATCTTATAGAACTCAAGGTTCCCGTGCTGGGAAAACAGGTTTTGCAGCTGTTTGAGCTAAGATTTCCAAGTTATTCACATAATGAAAACCTATACTTTGTTTCGGTCGAGTTCCCCATTCAAATGCATGTAACAGTGAGAAACGCACTGTCTTGGCGAAAGAAAGCGTTTTTGTACAACTTCATAGAAATAGCTGTAACTTTTGATAGAAGACTCAGACAAACATGTTTATGGCCTTATATTATAGAACTCAAGGTCTCCGTGCTGGGAAAACAGGTTTTGCAGCTGTTTGAGCTAAGATTTCCAAGTTATTCACATAATGAAAACTTGTACTTTGTTTCGGTCGAGTTCCCCATTCAAATGCATGTAACAGTGAGAAACGCACTGTCTTGGCGAAAGAAAGCGTTTTTGTACAACTTCATAGAAATAGCTGTAACTTTTGATAGAAGACTCGGATACACATGTTTATGGCTTTATCTTATAGAACTCAAGGTTCCCGTGCTGGGAAAACAGGTTTTGCAGCTGTTTGAGCTAAGATTTCCAAGTTATTCACATAATGAAAACCTATACTTTGTTTCGGTCGAGTTCCCCATTCAAATGCATGTAACAGTGAGAAACGCACTGTCTTGGCGAAAGAAAGCGTTTTTGTACAACTTCATAGAAATAGCTGTAACTTTTGATAGAAGACTCGGATACACATGTTTATGGCTTTATCTTATAGAACTCAAGGTTCCCGTGCTGGGAAAACAGGTTTTGCAGCTGTTTGAGCTAAGATTTCCAAGTTATTCACATAATGAAAACCTATACTTTGTTTCGGTCGAGTTCCCCATTCAAATGCATGTAACAGTGAGAAACGCACTGTCTTGGCGAAAGAAAGCGTTTTTGTACAACTTCATAGAAATAGCTGTAACTTTTGATAGAAGACTCAGACAAACATGTTTATGGCCTTATATTATAGAACTCAAGGTCCCCGTGCTGGGAAAACAGGTTTTGCAGCTGTTTGAGCTAAGATTTTCAAGTTATTCACATAATGAAAACCTATACTTTGTTTCGGTCGAGTTCCCCATTCAAATGCATGTAACAGTGAGAAACGCACTGTCTTGGCGAAAGAAAGCGTTTTTGTACAACTTCATAGAAATAGCTGTAACTTTTGATAGAAGACTCAGACAAACATGTTTATGGCCTTATATTATAGAACTCAAGGTCTCCGTGCTGGGAAAACAGGTTTTGCAGCTGTTTGAGCTAAGATTTCCAAGTTATTCACATAATGAAAACTTGTACTTTGTTTCGGTCGAGTTCCCCATTCAAATGCATGTAACAGTGAGAAACGCACTGTCTTGGCGAAAGAAAGCGTTTTTGTACAACTTCATAGAAATAGCTGTAACTTTTGATAGAAGACTCGGATACACATGTTTATGGCTTTATCTTATAGAACTCAAGGTTCCCGTGCTGGGAAAACAGGTTTTGCAGCTGTTTGAGCTAAGATTTCCAAGTTATTCACATAATGAAAACCTATACTTTGTTTCGGTCGAGTTCCCCATTCAAATGCATGTAACAGTGAGAAACGCACTGTCTTGGCGAAAGAAAGCGTTTTTGTACAACTTCATAGAAATAGCTGTAACTTTTGATAGAAGACTCAGACAAACATGTTTATGGCCTTATATTATAGAACTCAAGGTCTCCGTGCTGGGAAAACAGGTTTTGCAGCTGTTTGAGCTAAGATTTCCAAGTTATTCACATAATGAAAACTTGTACTTTGTTTCGGTCGAGTTCCCCATTCAAATGCATGTAACAGTGAGAAACGCACTGTCTTGGCGAAGGAAAGCGTTTTTGTACAACTTCATAGAAATAGCTGTAACTTTTGATAGAAGACTCGGATACACATGTTTATGGCTTTATCTTATAGAACTCAAGGTTCCCGTGCTGGGAAAACAGGTTTTGCAGCTGTTTGAGCTAAGATTTCCAAGTTATTCACATAATGAAAACCTATACTTTGTTTCGGTCGAGTTCCCCATTCAAATGCATGTAACAGTGAGAAACGCACTGTCTTGGCGAAAGAAAGCGTTTTTGTACAACTTCATAGAAATAGCTGTAACTTTTGATAGAAGACTCAGACAAACATGTTTATGGCCTTATATTATAGAACTCAAGGTCTCCGTGCTGGGAAAACAGGTTTTGCAGCTGTTTGAGCTAAGATTTCCAAGTTATTCACATAATGAAAACCTATACTTTGTTTCGGTCGAGTTCCCCATTCAAATGCATGTAACAGTGAGAAACGCACTGTCTTGGCGAAAGAAAGCGTTTTTGTACAACTTCATAGAAATAGCTGTAACTTTTGATAGAAGACTCGGATACACATGTTTATGGCTTTATCTTATAGAACTCAAGGTTCCCGTGCTGGGAAAACAGGTTTTGCAGCTGTTTGAGCTAAGATTTCCAAGTTATTCACATAATGAAAACCTATACTTTGTTTCGGTCGAGTTCCCCATTCAAATGCATGTAACAGTGAGAAACGCACTGTCTTGGCGAAAGAAAGCGTTTTTGTACAACTTCATAGAAATAGCTGTAACTTTTGATAGAAGACTCAGACAAACATGTTTATGGCCTTATATTATAGAACTCAAGGTCTCCGTGCTGGGAAAACAGGTTTTGCAGCTGTTTGAGCTAAGATTTCCAAGTTATTCACATAATGAAAACCTATACTTTGTTTCGGTCGAGTTCCCCATTCAAATGCATGTAACAGTGAGAAACGCACTGTCTTGGCGAAAGAAAGCGTTTTTGTACAACTTCATAGAAATAGCTGTAACTTTTGATAGAAGACTCAGACAAACATGTTTATGGCCTTATATTATAGAACTCAAGGTCTCCGTGCTGGGAAAACAGGTTTTGCAGCTGTTTGAGCTAAGATTTCCAAGTTATTCACATAATGAAAACTTGTACTTTGTTTCGGTCGAGTTCCCCATTCAAATGCATGTAACAGTGAGAAACGCACTGTCTTGGCGAAAGAAAGCGTTTTTGTACAACTTCATAGAAATAGCTGTAACTTTTGATAGAAGACTCGGATACACATGTTTATGGCTTTATCTTATAGAACTCAAGGTTCCCGTGCTGGGAAAACAGGTTTTGCAGCTGTTTGAGCTAAGATTTCCAAGTTATTCACATAATGAAAACCTATACTTTGTTTCGGTCGAGTTCCCCATTCAAATGCATGTAACAGTGAGAAACGCACTGTCTTGGCGAAAGAAAGCGTTTTTGTACAACTTCATAGAAATAGCTGTAACTTTTGATAGAAGACTCGGATACACATGTTTATGGCTTTATCTTATAGAACTCAAGGTTCCCGTGCTGGGAAAACAGGTTTTGCAGCTGTTTGAGCTAAGATTTCCAAGTTATTCACATAATGAAAACCTATACTTTGTTTCGGTCGAGTTCCCCATTCAAATGCATGTAACAGTGAGAAACGCACTGTCTTGGCGAAAGAAAGCGTTTTTGTACAACTTCATAGAAATAGCTGTAACTTTTGATAGAAGACTCAGACAAACATGTTTATGGCCTTATATTATAGAACTCAAGGTCCCCGTGCTGGGAAAACAGGTTTTGCAGCTGTTTGAGCTAAGATTTTCAAGTTATTCACATAATGAAAACCTATACTTTGTTTCGGTCGAGTTCCCCATTCAAATGCATGTAACAGTGAGAAACGCACTGTCTTGGCGAAAGAAAGCGTTTTTGTACAACTTCATAGAAATAGCTGTAACTTTTGATAGAAGACTCAGACAAACATGTTTATGGCCTTATATTATAGAACTCAAGGTCTCCGTGCTGGGAAAACAGGTTTTGCAGCTGTTTGAGCTAAGATTTCCAAGTTATTCACATAATGAAAACTTGTACTTTGTTTCGGTCGAGTTCCCCATTCAAATGCATGTAACAGTGAGAAACGCACTGTCTTGGCGAAAGAAAGCGTTTTTGTACAACTTCATAGAAATAGCTGTAACTTTTGATAGAAGACTCGGATACACATGTTTATGGCTTTATCTTATAGAACTCAAGGTTCCCGTGCTGGGAAAACAGGTTTTGCAGCTGTTTGAGCTAAGATTTCCAAGTTATTCACATAATGAAAACCTATACTTTGTTTCGGTCGAGTTCCCCATTCAAATGCATGTAACAGTGAGAAACGCACTGTCTTGGCGAAAGAAAGCGTTTTTGTACAACTTCATAGAAATAGCTGTAACTTTTGATAGAAGACTCAGACAAACATGTTTATGGCCTTATATTATAGAACTCAAGGTCTCCGTGCTGGGAAAACAGGTTTTGCAGCTGTTTGAGCTAAGATTTCCAAGTTATTCACATAATGAAAACTTGTACTTTGTTTCGGTCGAGTTCCCCATTCAAATGCATGTAACAGTGAGAAACGCACTGTCTTGGCGAAGGAAAGCGTTTTTGTACAACTTCATAGAAATAGCTGTAACTTTTGATAGAAGACTCGGATACACATGTTTATGGCTTTATCTTATAGAACTCAAGGTTCCCGTGCTGGGAAAACAGGTTTTGCAGCTGTTTGAGCTAAGATTTCCAAGTTATTCACATAATGAAAACCTATACTTTGTTTCGGTCGAGTTCCCCATTCAAATGCATGTAACAGTGAGAAACGCACTGTCTTGGCGAAAGAAAGCGTTTTTGTACAACTTCATAGAAATAGCTGTAACTTTTGATAGAAGACTCAGACAAACATGTTTATGGCCTTATATTATAGAACTCAAGGTCTCCGTGCTGGGAAAACAGGTTTTGCAGCTGTTTGAGCTAAGATTTCCAAGTTATTCACATAATGAAAACCTATACTTTGTTTCGGTCGAGTTCCCCATTCAAATGCATGTAACAGTGAGAAACGCACTGTCTTGGCGAAAGAAAGCGTTTTTGTACAACTTCATAGAAATAGCTGTAACTTTTGATAGAAGACTCGGATACACATGTTTATGGCTTTATCTTATAGAACTCAAGGTTCCCGTGCTGGGAAAACAGGTTTTGCAGCTGTTTGAGCTAAGATTTCCAAGTTATTCACATAATGAAAACCTATACTTTGTTTCGGTCGAGTTCCCCATTCAAATGCATGTAACAGTGAGAAACGCACTGTCTTGGCGAAAGAAAGCGTTTTTGTACAACTTCATAGAAATAGCTGTAACTTTTGATAGAAGACTCAGACAAACATGTTTATGGCCTTATATTATAGAACTCAAGGTCTCCGTGCTGGGAAAACAGGTTTTGCAGCTGTTTGAGCTAAGATTTCCAAGTTATTCACATAATGAAAACTTGTACTTTGTTTCGGTCGAGTTCCCCATTCAAATGCATGTAACAGTGAGAAACGCACTGTCTTGGCGAAAGAAAGCGTTTTTGTACAACTTCATAGAAATAGCTGTAACTTTTGATAGAAGACTCAGACAAACATGTTTATGGCCTTATATTATAGAACTCAAGGTCTCCGTGCTGGGAAAACAGGTTTTGCAGCTGTTTGAGCTAAGATTTCCAAGTTATTCACATAATGAAAACCTATACTTTGTTTCGGTCGAGTTCCCCATTCAAATGCATGTAACAGTGAGAAACGCACTGTCTTGGCGAAAGAAAGCGTTTTTGTACAACTTCATAGAAATAGCTGTAACTTTTGATAGAAGACTCGGATACACATGTTTATGGCTTTATCTTATAGAACTCAAGGTTCCCGTGCTGGGAAAACAGGTTTTGCAGCTGTTTGAGCTAAGATTTCCAAGTTATTCACATAATGAAAACCTATACTTTGTTTCGGTCGAGTTCCCCATTCAAATGCATGTAACAGTGAGAAACGCACTGTCTTGGCGAAAGAAAGCGTTTTTGTACAACTTCATAGAAATAGCTGTAACTTTTGATAGAAGACTCAGACAAACATGTTTATGGCCTTATATTATAGAACTCAAGGTCTCCGTGCTGGGAAAACAGGTTTTGCAGCTGTTTGAGCTAAGATTTCCAAGTTATTCACATAATGAAAACTTGTACTTTGTTTCGGTCGAGTTCCCCATTCAAATGCATGTAACAGTGAGAAACGCACTGTCTTGGCGAAAGAAAGCGTTTTTGTACAACTTCATAGAAATAGCTGTAACTTTTGATAGAAGACTCGGATACACATGTTTATGGCTTTATCTTATAGAACTCAAGGTTCCCGTGCTGGGAAAACAGGTTTTGCAGCTGTTTGAGCTAAGATTTCCAAGTTATTCACATAATGAAAACCTATACTTTGTTTCGGTCGAGTTCCCCATTCAAATGCATGTAACAGTGAGAAACGCACTGTCTTGGCGAAAGAAAGCGTTTTTGTACAACTTCATAGAAATAGCTGTAACTTTTGATAGAAGACTCGGATACACATGTTTATGGCTTTATCTTATAGAACTCAAGGTTCCCGTGCTGGGAAAACAGGTTTTGCAGCTGTTTGAGCTAAGATTTCCAAGTTATTCACATAATGAAAACCTATACTTTGTTTCGGTCGAGTTCCCCATTCAAATGCATGTAACAGTGAGAAACGCACTGTCTTGGCGAAAGAAAGCGTTTTTGTACAACTTCATAGAAATAGCTGTAACTTTTGATAGAAGACTCAGACAAACATGTTTATGGCCTTATATTATAGAACTCAAGGTCCCCGTGCTGGGAAAACAGGTTTTGCAGCTGTTTGAGCTAAGATTTTCAAGTTATTCACATAATGAAAACCTATACTTTGTTTCGGTCGAGTTCCCCATTCAAATGCATGTAACAGTGAGAAACGCACTGTCTTGGCGAAAGAAAGCGTTTTTGTACAACTTCATAGAAATAGCTGTAACTTTTGATAGAAGACTCAGACAAACATGTTTATGGCCTTATATTATAGAACTCAAGGTCTCCGTGCTGGGAAAACAGGTTTTGCAGCTGTTTGAGCTAAGATTTCCAAGTTATTCACATAATGAAAACTTGTACTTTGTTTCGGTCGAGTTCCCCATTCAAATGCATGTAACAGTGAGAAACGCACTGTCTTGGCGAAAGAAAGCGTTTTTGTACAACTTCATAGAAATAGCTGTAACTTTTGATAGAAGACTCGGATACACATGTTTATGGCTTTATCTTATAGAACTCAAGGTTCCCGTGCTGGGAAAACAGGTTTTGCAGCTGTTTGAGCTAAGATTTCCAAGTTATTCACATAATGAAAACCTATACTTTGTTTCGGTCGAGTTCCCCATTCAAATGCATGTAACAGTGAGAAACGCACTGTCTTGGCGAAAGAAAGCGTTTTTGTACAACTTCATAGAAATAGCTGTAACTTTTGATAGAAGACTCGGATACACATGTTTATGGCTTTATCTTATAGAACTCAAGGTTCCCGTGCTGGGAAAACAGGTTTTGCAGCTGTTTGAGCTAAGATTTCCAAGTTATTCACATAATGAAAACTTGTACTTTGTTTCGGTCGAGTTCCCCATTCAAATGCATGTAACAGTGAGAAACGCACTGTCTTGGCGAAAGAAAGCGTTTTTGTACAACTTCATAGAAATAGCTGTAACTTTTGATAGAAGACTCGGATACACATGTTTATGGCTTTATCTTATAGAACTCAAGGTTCCCGTGCTGGGAAAACAGGTTTTGCAGCTGTTTGAGCTAAGATTTCCAAGTTATTCACATAATGAAAACCTATACTTTGTTTCGGTCGAGTTCCCCATTCAAATGCATGTAACAGTGAGAAACGCACTGTCTTGGCGAAAGAAAGCGTTTTTGTACAACTTCATAGAAATAGCTGTAACTTTTGATAGAAGACTCAGACAAACATGTTTATGGCCTTATATTATAGAACTCAAGGTCCCCGTGCTGGGAAAACAGGTTTTGCAGCTGTTTGAGCTAAGATTTTCAAGTTATTCACATAATGAAAACCTATACTTTGTTTCGGTCGAGTTCCCCATTCAAATGCATGTAACAGTGAGAAACGCACTGTCTTGGCGAAAGAAAGCGTTTTTGTACAACTTCATAGAAATAGCTGTAACTTTTGATAGAAGACTCAGACAAACATGTTTATGGCCTTATATTATAGAACTCAAGGTCTCCGTGCTGGGAAAACAGGTTTTGCAGCTGTTTGAGCTAAGATTTCCAAGTTATTCACATAATGAAAACTTGTACTTTGTTTCGGTCGAGTTCCCCATTCAAATGCATGTAACAGTGAGAAACGCACTGTCTTGGCGAAAGAAAGCGTTTTTGTACAACTTCATAGAAATAGCTGTAACTTTTGATAGAAGACTCGGATACACATGTTTATGGCTTTATCTTATAGAACTCAAGGTTCCCGTGCTGGGAAAACAGGTTTTGCAGCTGTTTGAGCTAAGATTTCCAAGTTATTCACATAATGAAAACCTATACTTTGTTTCGGTCGAGTTCCCCATTCAAATGCATGTAACAGTGAGAAACGCACTGTCTTGGCGAAAGAAAGCGTTTTTGTACAACTTCATAGAAATAGCTGTAACTTTTGATAGAAGACTCGGATACACATGTTTATGGCTTTATCTTATAGAACTCAAGGTTCCCGTGCTGGGAAAACAGGTTTTGCAGCTGTTTGAGCTAAGATTTCCAAGTTATTCACATAATGAAAACTTGTACTTTGTTTCGGTCGAGTTCCCCATTCAAATGCATGTAACAGTGAGAAACGCACTGTCTTGGCGAAAGAAAGCGTTTTTGTACAACTTCATAGAAATAGCTGTAACTTTTGATAGAAGACTCGGATACACATGTTTATGGCTTTATCTTATAGAACTCAAGGTTCCCGTGCTGGGAAAACAGGTTTTGCAGCTGTTTGAGCTAAGATTTCCAAGTTATTCACATAATGAAAACCTATACTTTGTTTCGGTCGAGTTCCCCATTCAAATGCATGTAACAGTGAGAAACGCACTGTCTTGGCGAAAGAAAGCGTTTTTGTACAACTTCATAGAAATAGCTGTAACTTTTGATAGAAGACTCGGATACACATGTTTATGGCTTTATCTTATAGAACTCAAGGTTCCCGTGCTGGGAAAACAGGTTTTGCAGCTGTTTGAGCTAAGATTTCCAAGTTATTCACATAATGAAAACCTATACTTTGTTTCGGTCGAGTTCCCCATTCAAATGCATGTAACAGTGAGAAACGCACTGTCTTGGCGAAAGAAAGCGTTTTTGTACAACTTCATAGAAATAGCTGTAACTTTTGATAGAAGACTCAGACAAACATGTTTATGGCCTTATATTATAGAACTCAAGGTCCCCGTGCTGGGAAAACAGGTTTTGCAGCTGTTTGAGCTAAGATTTTCAAGTTATTCACATAATGAAAACCTATACTTTGTTTCGGTCGAGTTCCCCATTCAAATGCATGTAACAGTGAGAAACGCACTGTCTTGGCGAAAGAAAGCGTTTTTGTACAACTTCATAGAAATAGCTGTAACTTTTGATAGAAGACTCAGACAAACATGTTTATGGCCTTATATTATAGAACTCAAGGTCTCCGTGCTGGGAAAACAGGTTTTGCAGCTGTTTGAGCTAAGATTTCCAAGTTATTCACATAATGAAAACTTGTACTTTGTTTCGGTCGAGTTCCCCATTCAAATGCATGTAACAGTGAGAAACGCACTGTCTTGGCGAAAGAAAGCGTTTTTGTACAACTTCATAGAAATAGCTGTAACTTTTGATAGAAGACTCGGATACACATGTTTATGGCTTTATCTTATAGAACTCAAGGTTTCCGTGCTGGGAAAACAGGTTTTGCAGCTGTTTGAGCTAAGATTTCCAAGTTATTCACATAATGAAAACCTATACTTTGTTTCGGTCGAGTTCCCCATTCAAATGCATGTAACAGTGAGAAACGCACTGTCTTGGCGAAAGAAAGCGTTTTTGTACAACTTCATAGAAATAGCTGTAACTTTTGATAGAAGACTCAGACAAACATGTTTATGGCCTTATATTATAGAACTCAAGGTCTCCGTGCTGGGAAAACAGGTTTTGCAGCTGTTTGAGCTAAGATTTCCAAGTTATTCACATAATGAAAACTTGTACTTTGTTTCGGTCGAGTTCCCCATTCAAATGCATGTAACAGTGAGAAACGCACTGTCTTGGCGAAGGAAAGCGTTTTTGTACAACTTCATAGAAATAGCTGTAACTTTTGATAGAAGACTCGGATACACATGTTTATGGCTTTATCTTATAGAACTCAAGGTTCCCGTGCTGGGAAAACAGGTTTTGCAGCTGTTTGAGCTAAGATTTCCAAGTTATTCACATAATGAAAACCTATACTTTGTTTCGGTCGAGTTCCCCATTCAAATGCATGTAACAGTGAGAAACGCACTGTCTTGGCGAAAGAAAGCGTTTTTGTACAACTTCATAGAAATAGCTGTAACTTTTGATAGAAGACTCAGACAAACATGTTTATGGCCTTATATTATAGAACTCAAGGTCTCCGTGCTGGGAAAACAGGTTTTGCAGCTGTTTGAGCTAAGATTTCCAAGTTATTCACATAATGAAAACCTATACTTTGTTTCGGTCGAGTTCCCCATTCAAATGCATGTAACAGTGAGAAACGCACTGTCTTGGCGAAAGAAAGCGTTTTTGTACAACTTCATAGAAATAGCTGTAACTTTTGATAGAAGACTCGGATACACATGTTTATGGCTTTATCTTATAGAACTCAAGGTTCCCGTGCTGGGAAAACAGGTTTTGCAGCTGTTTGAGCTAAGATTTCCAAGTTATTCACATAATGAAAACCTATACTTTGTTTCGGTCGAGTTCCCCATTCAAATGCATGTAACAGTGAGAAACGCACTGTCTTGGCGAAAGAAAGCGTTTTTGTACAACTTCATAGAAATAGCTGTAACTTTTGATAGAAGACTCAGACAAACATGTTTATGGCCTTATATTATAGAACTCAAGGTCTCCGTGCTGGGAAAACAGGTTTTGCAGCTGTTTGAGCTAAGATTTCCAAGTTATTCACATAATGAAAACTTGTACTTTGTTTCGGTCGAGTTCCCCATTCAAATGCATGTAACAGTGAGAAACGCACTGTCTTGGCGAAAGAAAGCGTTTTTGTACAACTTCATAGAAATAGCTGTAACTTTTGATAGAAGACTCAGACAAACATGTTTATGGCCTTATATTATAGAACTCAAGGTCTCCGTGCTGGGAAAACAGGTTTTGCAGCTGTTTGAGCTAAGATTTCCAAGTTATTCACATAATGAAAACCTATACTTTGTTTCGGTCGAGTTCCCCATTCAAATGCATGTAACAGTGAGAAACGCACTGTCTTGGCGAAAGAAAGCGTTTTTGTACAACTTCATAGAAATAGCTGTAACTTTTGATAGAAGACTCGGATACACATGTTTATGGCTTTATCTTATAGAACTCAAGGTTCCCGTGCTGGGAAAACAGGTTTTGCAGCTGTTTGAGCTAAGATTTCCAAGTTATTCACATAATGAAAACCTATACTTTGTTTCGGTCGAGTTCCCCATTCAAATGCATGTAACAGTGAGAAACGCACTGTCTTGGCGAAAGAAAGCGTTTTTGTACAACTTCATAGAAATAGCTGTAACTTTTGATAGAAGACTCAGACAAACATGTTTATGGCCTTATATTATAGAACTCAAGGTCTCCGTGCTGGGAAAACAGGTTTTGCAGCTGTTTGAGCTAAGATTTCCAAGTTATTCACATAATGAAAACTTGTACTTTGTTTCGGTCGAGTTCCCCATTCAAATGCATGTAACAGTGAGAAACGCACTGTCTTGGCGAAAGAAAGCGTTTTTGTACAACTTCATAGAAATAGCTGTAACTTTTGATAGAAGACTCGGATACACATGTTTATGGCTTTATCTTATAGAACTCAAGGTTCCCGTGCTGGGAAAACAGGTTTTGCAGCTGTTTGAGCTAAGATTTCCAAGTTATTCACATAATGAAAACCTATACTTTGTTTCGGTCGAGTTCCCCATTCAAATGCATGTAACAGTGAGAAACGCACTGTCTTGGCGAAAGAAAGCGTTTTTGTACAACTTCATAGAAATAGCTGTAACTTTTGATAGAAGACTCGGATACACATGTTTATGGCTTTATCTTATAGAACTCAAGGTTCCCGTGCTGGGAAAACAGGTTTTGCAGCTGTTTGAGCTAAGATTTCCAAGTTATTCACATAATGAAAACCTATACTTTGTTTCGGTCGAGTTCCCCATTCAAATGCATGTAACAGTGAGAAACGCACTGTCTTGGCGAAAGAAAGCGTTTTTGTACAACTTCATAGAAATAGCTGTAACTTTTGATAGAAGACTCAGACAAACATGTTTATGGCCTTATATTATAGAACTCAAGGTCCCCGTGCTGGGAAAACAGGTTTTGCAGCTGTTTGAGCTAAGATTTCCAAGTTATTCACATAATGAAAACCTATACTTTGTTTCGGTCGAGTTCCCCATTCAAATGCATGTAACAGTGAGAAACGCACTGTCTTGGCGAAAGAAAGCGTTTTTGTACAACTTCATAGAAATAGCTGTAACTTTTGATAGAAGACTCAGACAAACATGTTTATGGCCTTATATTATAGAACTCAAGGTCTCCGTGCTGGGAAAACAGGTTTTGCAGCTGTTTGAGCTAAGATTTCCAAGTTATTCACATAATGAAAACTTATACTTTGTTTCGGTCGAGTTCCCCATTCAAATGCATGTAACAGTGAGAAACGCACTGTCTTGGCGAAAGAAAGCGTTTTTGTACAACTTCATAGAAATAGCTGTAACTTTTGATAGAAGACTCGGATACACATGTTTATGGCTTTATCTTATAGAACTCAAGGTTCCCGTGCTGGGAAAACAGGTTTTGCAGCTGTTTGAGCTAAGATTTCCAAGTTATTCACATAATGAAAACCTATACTTTGTTTCGGTCGAGTTCCCCATTCAAATGCATGTAACAGTGAGAAACGCACTGTCTTGGCGAAAGAAAGCGTTTTTGTACAACTTCATAGAAATAGCTGTAACTTTTGATAGAAGACTCGGATACACATGTTTATGGCTTTATCTTATAGAACTCAAGGTTCCCGTGCTGGGAAAACAGGTTTTGCAGCTGTTTGAGCTAAGATTTCCAAGTTATTCACATAATGAAAACCTATACTTTGTTTCGGTCGAGTTCCCCATTCAAATGCATGTAACAGTGAGAAACGCACTGTCTTGGCGAAAGAAAGCGTTTTTGTACAACTTCATAGAAATAGCTGTAACTTTTGATAGAAGACTCGGATACACATGTTTATGGCTTTATCTTATAGAACTCAAGGTTCCCGTGCTGGGAAAACAGGTTTTGCAGCTGTTTGAGCTAAGATTTCCAAGTTATTCACATAATGAAAACCTATACTTTGTTTCGGTCGAGTTCCCCATTCAAATGCATGTAACAGTGAGAAACGCACTGTCTTGGCGAAAGAAAGCGTTTTTGTACAACTTCATAGAAATAGCTGTAACTTTTGATAGAAGACTCAGACAAACATGTTTATGGCCTTATATTATAGAACTCAAGGTCTCCGTGCTGGGAAAACAGGTTTTGCAGCTGTTTGAGCTAAGATTTCCAAGTTATTCACATAATGAAAACTTATACTTTGTTTCGGTCGAGTTCCCCATTCAAATGCATGTAACAGTGAGAAACGCACTGTCTTGGCGAAAGAAAGCGTTTTTGTACAACTTCATAGAAATAGCTGTAACTTTTGATAGAAGACTCGGATACACATGTTTATGGCTTTATCTTATAGAACTCAAGGTTCCCGTGCTGGGAAAACAGGTTTTGCAGCTGTTTGAGCTAAGATTTCCAAGTTATTCACATAATGAAAACCTATACTTTGTTTCGGTCGAGTTCCCCATTCAAATGCATGTAACAGTGAGAAACGCACTGTCTTGGCGAAAGAAAGCGTTTTTGTACAACTTCATAGAAATAGCTGTAACTTTTGATAGAAGACTCGGATACACATGTTTATGGCTTTATCTTATAGAACTCAAGGTTCCCGTGCTGGAAAAACAGGTTTTGCAGCTGTTTGAGCTAAGATTTCCAAGTTATTCACATAATGAAAACCTATACTTTGTTTCGGTCGAGTTCCCCATTCAAATGCATGTAACAGTGAGAAACGCACTGTCTTGGCGAAAGAAAGCGTTTTTGTACAACTTCATAGAAATAGCTGTAACTTTTGATAGAAGACTCAGACAAACATGTTTATGGCCTTATATTATAGAACTCAAGGTCCCCGTGCTGGGAAAACAGGTTTTGCAGCTGTTTGAGCTAAGATTTCCAAGTTATTCACATAATGAAAACCTATACTTTGTTTCGGTCGAGTTCCCCATTCAAATGCATGTAACAGTGAGAAACGCACTGTCTTGGCGAAAGAAAGCGTTTTTGTACAACTTCATAGAAATAGCTGTAACTTTTGATAGAAGACTCAGACAAACATGTTTATGGCCTTATATTATAGAACTCAAGGTTCCCGTGCTGGGAAAACAGGTTTTGCAGCTGTTTGAGCTAAGATTTCCAAGTTATTCACATAATGAAAACCTATACTTTGTTTCGGTCGAGTTCCCCATTCAAATGCATGTAACAGTGAGAAACGCACTGTCTTGGCGAAAGAAAGCGTTTTTGTACAACTTCATAGAAATAGCTGTAACTTTTGATAGAAGACTCGGATACACATGTTTATGGCTTTATCTTATAGAACTCAAGGTTCCCGTGCTGGGAAAACAGGTTTTGCAGCTGTTTGAGCTAAGATTTCCAAGTTATTCACATAATGAAAACCTATACTTTGTTTCGGTCGAGTTCCCCATTCAAATGCATGTAACAGTGAGAAACGCACTGTCTTGGCGAAAGAAAGCGTTTTTGTACAACTTCATAGAAATAGCTGTAACTTTTGATAGAAGACTCAGACAAACATGTTTATGGCCTTATATTATAGAACTCAAGGTCTCCGTGCTGGGAAAACAGGTTTTGCAGCTGTTTGAGCTAAGATTTCCAAGTTATTCACATAATGAAAACTTATACTTTGTTTCGGTCGAGTTCCCCATTCAAATGCATGTAACAGTGAGAAACGCACTGTCTTGGCGAAAGAAAGCGTTTTTGTACAACTTCATAGAAATAGCTGTAACTTTTGATAGAAGACTCGGATACACATGTTTATGGCTTTATCTTATAGAACTCAAGGTTCCCGTGCTGGGAAAACAGGTTTTGCAGCTGTTTGAGCTAAGATTTCCAAGTTATTCACATAATGAAAACCTATACTTTGTTCGGTCGAGTTCCCCATTCAAATGCATGTAACAGTGAGAAACGCACTGTCTTGGCGAAAGAAAGCGTTTTGTACAACTTCATAGAAATAGCTGTAACTTTTGATAGAAGACTCAGACAAACATGTTTATGGCCTTATATTATAGAACTCAAGGTCCCCGTGCTGGGAAAACAGGTTTTGCAGCTGTTTGAGCTAAGATTTCCAAGTTATTCACATAATGAAAACCTATACTTTGTTTCGGTCGAGTTCCCCATTCAAATGCATGTAACAGTGAGAAACGCACTGTCTTGGCGAAAGAAAGCGTTTTTGTACAACTTCATAGAAATAGCTGTAACTTTTGATAGAAGACTCAGACAAACATGTTTATGGCCTTATATTATAGAACTCAAGGTTCCCGTGCTGGGAAAACAGGTTTTGCAGCTGTTTGAGCTAAGATTTCCAAGTTATTCACATAATGAAAACCTATACTTTGTTTTCGGTCGAGTTCCCCATTCAAATGCATGTAACAGTGAGAAACGCACTGTCTTGGCGAAAGAAAGCGTTTTTGTACAACTTCATAGAAATAGCTGTAACTTTTGATAGAAGACTCGGATACACATGTTTATGGCTTTATCTTATAGAACTCAAGGTTCCCGTGCTGGGAAAACAGGTTTTGCAGCTGTTTGAGCTAAGATTTCCAAGTTATTCACATAATGAAAACCTATACTTTGTTTCGGTCGAGTTCCCCATTCAAATGCATGTAACAGTGAGAAACGCACTGTCTTGGCGAAAGAAAGCGTTTTTGTACAACTTCATAGAAATAGCTGTAACTTTTGATAGAAGACTCAGACAAACATGTTTATGGCCTTATATTATAGAACTCAAGGTCTCCGTGCTGGGAAAACAGGTTTTGCAGCTGTTTGAGCTAAGATTTCCAAGTTATTCACATAATGAAAACTTATACTTTGTTTCGGTCGAGTTCCCCATTCAAATGCATGTAACAGTGAGAAACGCACTGTCTTGGCGAAAGAAAGCGTTTTTGTACAACTTCATAGAAATAGCTGTAACTTTTGATAGAAGACTCGGATACACATGTTTATGGCTTTATCTTATAGAACTCAAGGTTCCCGTGCTGGGAAAACAGGTTTTGCAGCTGTTTGAGCTAAGATTTCCAAGTTATTCACATAATGAAAACCTATACTTTGTTTCGGTCGAGTTCCCCATTCAAATGCATGTAACAGTGAGAAACGCACTGTCTTGGCGAAAGAAAGCGTTTTTGTACAACTTCATAGAAATAGCTGTAACTTTTGATAGAAGACTCGGATACACATGTTTATGGCTTTATCTTATAGAACTCAAGGTTCCCGTGCTGGGAAAACAGGTTTTGCAGCTGTTTGAGCTAAGATTTCCAAGTTATTCACATAATGAAAACTTATACTTTGTTTCGGTCGAGTTCCCCATTCAAATGCATGTAACAGTGAGAAACGCACTGTCTTGGCGAAAGAAAGCGTTTTTGTACAACTTCATAGAAATAGCTGTAACTTTTGATAGAAGACTCGGATACACATGTTTATGGCTTTATCTTATAGAACTCAAGGTTCCCGTGCTGGGAAAACAGGTTTTGCAGCTGTTTGAGCTAAGATTTCCAAGTTATTCACATAATGAAAACCTATACTTTGTTTCGGTCGAGTTCCCCATTCAAATGCATGTAACAGTGAGAAACGCACTGTCTTGGCGAAAGAAAGCGTTTTTGTACAACTTCATAGAAATAGCTGTAACTTTTGATAGAAGACTCAGACAAACATGTTTATGGCCTTATATTATAGAACTCAAGGTCTCCGTGCTGGGAAAACAGGTTTTGCAGCTGTTTGAGCTAAGATTTCCAAGTTATTCACATAATGAAAACTTATACTTTGTTTCGGTCGAGTTCCCCATTCAAATGCATGTAACAGTGAGAAACGCACTGTCTTGGCGAAAGAAAGCGTTTTTGTACAACTTCATAGAAATAGCTGTAACTTTTGATAGAAGACTCGGATACACATGTTTATGGCTTTATCTTATAGAACTCAAGGTTCCCGTGCTGGGAAAACAGGTTTTGCAGCTGTTTGAGCTAAGATTTCCAAGTTATTCACATAATGAAAACCTATACTTTGTTTCGGTCGAGTTCCCCATTCAAATGCATGTAACAGTGAGAAACGCACTGTCTTGGCGAAAGAAAGCGTTTTTGTACAACTTCATAGAAATAGCTGTAACTTTTGATAGAAGACTCAGACAAACATGTTTATGGCCTTATATTATAGAACTCAAGGTCTCCGTGCTGGGAAAACAGGTTTTGCAGCTGTTTGAGCTAAGATTTCCAAGTTATTCACATAATGAAAACTTATACTTTGTTTCGGTCGAGTTCCCCATTCAAATGCATGTAACAGTGAGAAACGCACTGTCTTGGCGAAAGAAAGCGTTTTTGTACAACTTCATAGAAATAGCTGTAACTTTTGATAGAAGACTCAGACAAACATGTTTATGGCCTTATATTATAGAACTCAAGGTCCCCGTGCTGGGAAAACAGGTTTTGCAGCTGTTTGAGCTAAGATTTCCAAGTTATTCACATAATGAAAACCTATACTTTGTTTCGGTCGAGTTCCCCATTCAAATGCATGTAACAGTGAGAAACGCACTGTCTTGGCGAAAGAAAGCGTTTTTGTACAACTTCATAGAAATAGCTGTAACTTTTGATAGAAGACTCGGATACACATGTTTATGGCTTTATCTTATAGAACTCAAGGTTCCCGTGCTGGGAAAACAGGTTTTGCAGCTGTTTGAGCTAAGATTTCCAAGTTATTCACATAATGAAAACCTATACTTTGTTTCGGTCGAGTTCCCCATTCAAATGCATGTAACAGTGAGAAACGCACTGTCTTGGCGAAAGAAAGCGTTTTTGTACAACTTCATAGAAATAGCTGTAACTTTTGATAGAAGACTCAGACAAACATGTTTATGGCCTTATATTATAGAACTCAAGGTCTCCGTGCTGGGAAAACAGGTTTTGCAGCTGTTTGAGCTAAGATTTCCAAGTTATTCACATAATGAAAACCTATACTTTGTTTCGGTCGAGTTCCCCATTCAAATGCATGTAACAGTGAGAAACGCACTGTCTTGGCGAAAGAAAGCGTTTTTGTACAACTTCATAGAAATAGCTGTAACTTTTGATAGAAGACTCAGACAAACATGTTTATGGCCTTATATTATAGAACTCAAGGTCTCCGTGCTGGGAAAACAGGTTTTGCAGCTGTTTGAGCTAAGATTTCCAAGTTATTCACATAATGAAAACATATACTTTGTTTCGGTCGAGTTCCCCATTCAAATGCATGTAACAGTGAGAAACGCACTGTCTTGGCGAAAGAAAGCGTTT
>NC_140600.1:3611721-3662119 GCF_057381915.1 Diplotaxodon limnothrissa | reverse complement strand
TATATTATAGAACTCAAGGTCCCCGTGCTGGGAAAACAGGTTTTGCAGCTGTTTGAGCTAAGATTTCCAAGTTATTCACATAATGAAAACCTATACTTTGTTTCGGTCGAGTTCCCCATTCAAATGCATGTAACAGTGAGAAACGCACTGTCTTGGCGAAAGAAAGCGTTTTTGTACAACTTCATAGAAATAGCTGTAACTTTTGATAGAAGACTCAGACAAACATGTTTATGGCCTTATATTATAGAACTCAAGGTCCCCGTGCTGGGAAAACAGGTTTTGCAGCTGTTTGAGCTAAGATTTCCAAGTTATTCACATAATGAAAACCTATACTTTGTTTCGGTCGAGTTCCCCATTCAAATGCATGTAACAGTGAGAAACGCACTGTCTTGGCGAAAGAAAGCGTTTTTGTACAACTTCATATGAATAGCTGTAACTTTTGATAGAAGACTCGGATACACATGTTTATGGCTTTATCTTATAGAACTCAAGGTTCCCGTGCTGGGCAAACAGGTTTTGCAGCTGTTTGAGCTAAGATTTCCAAGTTATTCACATAATGAAAACCTATACTTTGTTTCGGTCGAGTTCCCCATTCAAATGCATGTAACAGTGAGAAACGCACTGTCTTGGCGAAAGAAAGCGTTTTTGTACAACTTCATAGAAATAGCTGTAACTTTTGATAGAAGACTCAGACAAACATGTTTATGGCCTTATATTATAGAACTCAAGGTCTCCGTGCTGGGAAAACAGGTTTTGCAGCTGTTTGAGCTAAGATTTCCAAGTTATTCACATAATGAAAACTTGTACTTTGTTTCGGTCGAGTTCCCCATTCAAATGCATGTAACAGTGAGAAACGCACTGTCTTGGCGAAAGAAAGCGTTTTTGTACAACTTCATAGAAATAGCTGTAACTTTTGATAGAAGACTCAGACAAACATGTTTATGGCCTTATATTATAGAACTCAAGGTCTCCGTGCTGGGAAAACAGGTTTTGCAGCTGTTTGAGCTAAGATTTCCAAGTTATTCACATAATGAAAACTTGTACTTTGTTTCGGTCGAGTTCCCCATTCAAATGCATGTAACAGTGAGAAACGCACTGTCTTGGCGAAAGAAAGCGTTTTTGTACAACTTCATAGAAATAGCTGTAACTTTTGATAGAAGACTCAGACAAACATGTTTATGGCCTTATATTATAGAACTCAAGGTCCCCGTGCTGGGAAAACAGGTTTTGCAGCTGTTTGAGCTAAGATTTCCAAGTTATTCACATAATGAAAACCTATACTTTGTTTCGGTCGAGTTCCCCATTCAAATGCATGTAACAGTGAGAAACGCACTGTCTTGGCGAAAGAAAGCGTTTTTGTACAACTTCATAGAAATAGCTGTAACTTTTGATAGAAGACTCAGACAAACATGTTTATGGCCTTATATTATAGAACTCAAGGTCTCCGTGCTGGGAAAACAGGTTTTGCAGCTGTTTGAGCTAAGATTTCCAAGTTATTCACATAATGAAAACTTGTACTTTGTTTCGGTCGAGTTCCCCATTCAAATGCATGTAACAGTGAGAAACGCACTGTCTTGGCGAAAGAAAGCGTTTTTGTACAACTTCATAGAAATAGCTGTAACTTTTGATAGAAGACTCAGACAAACATGTTTATGGCCTTATATTATAGAACTCAAGGTCTCCGTGCTGGGAAAACAGGTTTTGCAGCTGTTTGAGCTAAGATTTCCAAGTTATTCACATAATGAAAACTTGTACTTTGTTTCGGTCGAGTTCCCCATTCAAATGCATGTAACAGTGAGAAACGCACTGTCTTGGCGAAAGAAAGCGTTTTTGTACAACTTCATAGAAATAGCTGTAACTTTTGATAGAAGACTCAGACAAACATGTTTATGGCCTTATATTATAGAACTCAAGGTCCCCGTGCTGGGAAAACAGGTTTTGCAGCTGTTTGAGCTAAGATTTCCAAGTTATTCACATAATGAAAACCTATACTTTGTTTCGGTCGAGTTCCCCATTCAAATGCATGTAACAGTGAGAAACGCACTGTCTTGGCGAAAGAAAGCGTTTTTGTACAACTTCATAGAAATAGCTGTAACTTTTGATAGAAGACTCAGACAAACATGTTTATGGCCTTATATTATAGAACTCAAGGTCCCCGTGCTGGGAAAACAGGTTTTGCAGCTGTTTGAGCTAAGATTTCCAAGTTATTCACATAATGAAAACCTATACTTTGTTTCGGTCGAGTTCCCCATTCAAATGCATGTAACAGTGAGAAACGCACTGTCTTGGCGAAAGAAAGCGTTTTTGTACAACTTCATAGAAATAGCTGTAACTTTTGATAGAAGACTCAGACAAACATGTTTATGGCCTTATATTATAGAACTCAAGGTCCCCGTGCTGGGAAAACAGGTTTTGCAGCTGTTTGAGCTAAGATTTCCAAGTTATTCACATAATGAAAACCTATACTTTGTTTCGGTCGAGTTCCCCATTCAAATGCATGTAACAGTGAGAAACGCACTGTCTTGGCGAAAGAAAGCGTTTTTGTACAACTTCATATGAATAGCTGTAACTTTTGATAGAAGACTCGGATACACATGTTTATGGCTTTATCTTATAGAACTCAAGGTTCCCGTGCTGGGCAAACAGGTTTTGCAGCTGTTTGAGCTAAGATTTCCAAGTTATTCACATAATGAAAACCTATACTTTGTTTCGGTCGAGTTCCCCATTCAAATGCATGTAACAGTGAGAAACGCACTGTCTTGGCGAAAGAAAGCGTTTTTGTACAACTTCATAGAAATAGCTGTAACTTTTGATAGAAGACTCAGACAAACATGTTTATGGCCTTATATTATAGAACTCAAGGTCTCCGTGCTGGGAAAACAGGTTTTGCAGCTGTTTGAGCTAAGATTTCCAAGTTATTCACATAATGAAAACTTGTACTTTGTTTCGGTCGAGTTCCCCATTCAAATGCATGTAACAGTGAGAAACGCACTGTCTTGGCGAAAGAAAGCGTTTTTGTACAACTTCATAGAAATAGCTGTAACTTTTGATAGAAGACTCAGACAAACATGTTTATGGCCTTATATTATAGAACTCAAGGTCTCCGTGCTGGGAAAACAGGTTTTGCAGCTGTTTGAGCTAAGATTTCCAAGTTATTCACATAATGAAAACTTGTACTTTGTTTCGGTCGAGTTCCCCATTCAAATGCATGTAACAGTGAGAAACGCACTGTCTTGGCGAAAGAAAGCGTTTTTGTACAACTTCATAGAAATAGCTGTAACTTTTGATAGAAGACTCAGACAAACATGTTTATGGCCTTATATTATAGAACTCAAGGTCCCCGTGCTGGGAAAACAGGTTTTGCAGCTGTTTGAGCTAAGATTTCCAAGTTATTCACATAATGAAAACCTATACTTTGTTTCGGTCGAGTTCCCCATTCAAATGCATGTAACAGTGAGAAACGCACTGTCTTGGCGAAAGAAAGCGTTTTTGTACAACTTCATAGAAATAGCTGTAACTTTTGATAGAAGACTCAGACAAACATGTTTATGGCCTTATATTATAGAACTCAAGGTCCCCGTGCTGGGAAAACAGGTTTTGCAGCTGTTTGAGCTAAGATTTCCAAGTTATTCACATAATGAAAACCTATACTTTGTTTCGGTCGAGTTCCCCATTCAAATGCATGTAACAGTGAGAAACGCACTGTCTTGGCGAAAGAAAGCGTTTTTGTACAACTTCATAGAAATAGCTGTAACTTTTGATAGAAGACTCAGACAAACATGTTTATGGCCTTATATTATAGAACTCAAGGTCCCCGTGCTGGGAAAACAGGTTTTGCAGCTGTTTGAGCTAAGATTTCCAAGTTATTCACATAATGAAAACCTATACTTTGTTTCGGTCGAGTTCCCCATTCAAATGCATGTAACAGTGAGAAACGCACTGTCTTGGCGAAAGAAAGCGTTTTTGTACAACTTCATAGAAATAGCTGTAACTTTTGATAGAAGACTCAGACAAACATGTTTATGGCCTTATATTATAGAACTCAAGGTCCCCGTGCTGGGAAAACAGGTTTTGCAGCTGTTTGAGCTAAGATTTCCAAGTTATTCACATAATGAAAACCTATACTTTGTTTCGGTCGAGTTCCCCATTCAAATGCATGTAACAGTGAGAAACGCACTGTCTTGGCGAAAGAAAGCGTTTTTGTACAACTTCATAGAAATAGCTGTAACTTTTGATAGAAGACTCAGACAAACATGTTTATGGCCTTATATTATAGAACTCAAGGTCCCCGTGCTGGGAAAACAGGTTTTGCAGCTGTTTGAGCTAAGATTTCCAAGTTATTCACATAATGAAAACCTATACTTTGTTTCGGTCGAGTTCCCCATTCAAATGCATGTAACAGTGAGAAACGCACTGTCTTGGCGAAAGAAAGCGTTTTTGTACAACTTCATATGAATAGCTGTAACTTTTGATAGAAGACTCAGATACACATGTTTATGGCTTTATCTTATAGAACTCAAGGTTCCCGTGCTGGGCAAACAGGTTTTGCAGCTGTTTGAGCTAAGATTTCCAAGTTATTCACATAATGAAAACCTATACTTTGTTTCGGTCGAGTTCCCCATTCAAATGCATGTAACAGTGAGAAACGCACTGTCTTGGCGAAAGAAAGCGTTTTTGTACAACTTCATAGAAATAGCTGTAACTTTTGATAGAAGACTCGGATACACATGTTTATGGCTTTATCTTATAGAACTCAAGGTCCCCGTGCTGGGAAAACAGGTTTTGCAGCTGTTTGAGCTAAGATTTTCAAGTTATTCACATAATGAAAACTTGTACTTTGTTTCGGTCGAGTTCCCCATTCAAATGCATGTAACAGTGAGAAACGCACTGTCTTGGCGAAAGAAAGCGTTTTTGTACAACTTCATAGAAATAGCTGTAACTTTTGATAGAAGACTCAGACAAACATGTTTATGGCCTTATATTATAGAACTCAAGGTCCCCGTGCTGGGAAAACAGGTTTTGCAGCTGTTTGAGCTAAGATTTCCAAGTTATTCACATAATGAAAACCTATACTTTGTTTCGGTCGAGTTCCCCATTCAAATGCATGTAACAGTGAGAAACGCACTGTCTTGGCGAAAGAAAGCGTTTTTGTACAACTTCATAGAAATAGCTGTAACTTTTGATAGAAGACTCAGACAAACATGTTTATGGCCTTATATTATAGAACTCAAGGTCCCCGTGCTGGGAAAACAGGTTTTGCAGCTGTTTGAGCTAAGATTTCCAAGTTATTCACATAATGAAAACCTATACTTTGTTTCGGTCGAGTTCCCCATTCAAATGCATGTAACAGTGAGAAACGCACTGTCTTGGCGAAAGAAAGCGTTTTTGTACAACTTCATAGAAATAGCTGTAACTTTTGATAGAAGACTCAGACAAACATGTTTATGGCCTTATATTATAGAACTCAAGGTCCCCGTGCTGGGAAAACAGGTTTTGCAGCTGTTTGAGCTAAGATTTCCAAGTTATTCACATAATGAAAACCTATACTTTGTTTCGGTCGAGTTCCCCATTCAAATGCATGTAACAGTGAGAAACGCACTGTCTTGGCGAAAGAAAGCGTTTTTGTACAACTTCATAGAAATAGCTGTAACTTTTGATAGAAGACTCAGACAAACATGTTTATGGCCTTATATTATAGAACTCAAGGTCCCCGTGCTGGGAAAACAGGTTTTGCAGCTGTTTGAGCTAAGATTTCCAAGTTATTCACATAATGAAAACCTATACTTTGTTTCGGTCGAGTTCCCCATTCAAATGCATGTAACAGTGAGAAACGCACTGTCTTGGCGAAAGAAAGCGTTTTTGTACAACTTCATATGAATAGCTGTAACTTTTGATAGAAGACTCGGATACACATGTTTATGGCTTTATCTTATAGAACTCAAGGTTCCCGTGCTGGGCAAACAGGTTTTGCAGCTGTTTGAGCTAAGATTTCCAAGTTATTCACATAATGAAAACCTATACTTTGTTTCGGTCGAGTTCCCCATTCAAATGCATGTAACAGTGAGAAACGCACTGTCTTGGCGAAAGAAAGCGTTTTTGTACAACTTCATAGAAATAGCTGTAACTTTTGATAGAAGACTCAGACAAACATGTTTATGGCCTTATATTATAGAACTCAAGGTCTCCGTGCTGGGAAAACAGGTTTTGCAGCTGTTTGAGCTAAGATTTCCAAGTTATTCACATAATGAAAACTTGTACTTTGTTTCGGTCGAGTTCCCCATTCAAATGCATGTAACAGTGAGAAACGCACTGTCTTGGCGAAAGAAAGCGTTTTTGTACAACTTCATAGAAATAGCTGTAACTTTTGATAGAAGACTCAGACAAACATGTTTATGGCCTTATATTATAGAACTCAAGGTCCCCGTGCTGGGAAAACAGGTTTTGCAGCTGTTTGAGCTAAGATTTCCAAGTTATTCACATAATGAAAACCTATACTTTGTTTCGGTCGAGTTCCCCATTCAAATGCATGTAACAGTGAGAAACGCACTGTCTTGGCGAAAGAAAGCGTTTTTGTACAACTTCATAGAAATAGCTGTAACTTTTGATAGAAGACTCAGACAAACATGTTTATGGCCTTATATTATAGAACTCAAGGTCCCCGTGCTGGGAAAACAGGTTTTGCAGCTGTTTGAGCTAAGATTTCCAAGTTATTCACATAATGAAAACCTATACTTTGTTTCGGTCGAGTTCCCCATTCAAATGCATGTAACAGTGAGAAACGCACTGTCTTGGCGAAAGAAAGCGTTTTTGTACAACTTCATAGAAATAGCTGTAACTTTTGATAGAAGACTCAGACAAACATGTTTATGGCCTTATATTATAGAACTCAAGGTCCCCGTGCTGGGAAAACAGGTTTTGCAGCTGTTTGAGCTAAGATTTCCAAGTTATTCACATAATGAAAACCTATACTTTGTTTCGGTCGAGTTCCCCATTCAAATGCATGTAACAGTGAGAAACGCACTGTCTTGGCGAAAGAAAGCGTTTTTGTACAACTTCATAGAAATAGCTGTAACTTTTGATAGAAGACTCAGACAAACATGTTTATGGCCTTATATTATAGAACTCAAGGTCCCCGTGCTGGGAAAACAGGTTTTGCAGCTGTTTGAGCTAAGATTTCCAAGTTATTCACATAATGAAAACCTATACTTTGTTTCGGTCGAGTTCCCCATTCAAATGCATGTAACAGTGAGAAACGCACTGTCTTGGCGAAAGAAAGCGTTTTTGTACAACTTCATATGAATAGCTGTAACTTTTGATAGAAGACTCGGATACACATGTTTATGGCTTTATCTTATAGAACTCAAGGTTCCCGTGCTGGGCAAACAGGTTTTGCAGCTGTTTGAGCTAAGATTTCCAAGTTATTCACATAATGAAAACCTATACTTTGTTTCGGTCGAGTTCCCCATTCAAATGCATGTAACAGTGAGAAACGCACTGTCTTGGCGAAAGAAAGCGTTTTTGTACAACTTCATAGAAATAGCTGTAACTTTTGATAGAAGACTCAGACAAACATGTTTATGGCCTTATATTATAGAACTCAAGGTCTCCGTGCTGGGAAAACAGGTTTTGCAGCTGTTTGAGCTAAGATTTCCAAGTTATTCACATAATGAAAACTTGTACTTTGTTTCGGTCGAGTTCCCCATTCAAATGCATGTAACAGTGAGAAACGCACTGTCTTGGCGAAAGAAAGCGTTTTTGTACAACTTCATAGAAATAGCTGTAACTTTTGATAGAAGACTCAGACAAACATGTTTATGGCCTTATATTATAGAACTCAAGGTCTCCGTGCTGGGAAAACAGGTTTTGCAGCTGTTTGAGCTAAGATTTCCAAGTTATTCACATAATGAAAACTTGTACTTTGTTTCGGTCGAGTTCCCCATTCAAATGCATGTAACAGTGAGAAACGCACTGTCTTGGCGAAAGAAAGCGTTTTTGTACAACTTCATAGAAATAGCTGTAACTTTTGATAGAAGACTCAGACAAACATGTTTATGGCCTTATATTATAGAACTCAAGGTCCCCGTGCTGGGAAAACAGGTTTTGCAGCTGTTTGAGCTAAGATTTCCAAGTTATTCACATAATGAAAACCTATACTTTGTTTCGGTCGAGTTCCCCATTCAAATGCATGTAACAGTGAGAAACGCACTGTCTTGGCGAAAGAAAGCGTTTTTGTACAACTTCATAGAAATAGCTGTAACTTTTGATAGAAGACTCAGACAAACATGTTTATGGCCTTATATTATAGAACTCAAGGTCCCCGTGCTGGGAAAACAGGTTTTGCAGCTGTTTGAGCTAAGATTTCCAAGTTATTCACATAATGAAAACCTATACTTTGTTTCGGTCGAGTTCCCCATTCAAATGCATGTAACAGTGAGAAACGCACTGTCTTGGCGAAAGAAAGCGTTTTTGTACAACTTCATAGAAATAGCTGTAACTTTTGATAGAAGACTCAGACAAACATGTTTATGGCCTTATATTATAGAACTCAAGGTCCCCGTGCTGGGAAAACAGGTTTTGCAGCTGTTTGAGCTAAGATTTCCAAGTTATTCACATAATGAAAACCTATACTTTGTTTCGGTCGAGTTCCCCATTCAAATGCATGTAACAGTGAGAAACGCACTGTCTTGGCGAAAGAAAGCGTTTTTGTACAACTTCATAGAAATAGCTGTAACTTTTGATAGAAGACTCAGACAAACATGTTTATGGCCTTATATTATAGAACTCAAGGTCCCCGTGCTGGGAAAACAGGTTTTGCAGCTGTTTGAGCTAAGATTTCCAAGTTATTCACATAATGAAAACCTATACTTTGTTTCGGTGGAGTTCCCCATTCAAATGCATGTAACAGTGAGAAACGCACTGTCTTGGCGAAAGAAAGCGTTTTTGTACAACTTCATAGAAATAGCTGTAACTTTTGATAGAAGACTCAGACAAACATGTTTATGGCCTTATATTATAGAACTCAAGGTCCCCGTGCTGGGAAAACAGGTTTTGCAGCTGTTTGAGCTAAGATTTCCAAGTTATTCACATAATGAAAACCTATACTTTGTTTCGGTCGAGTTCCCCATTCAAATGCATGTAACAGTGAGAAACGCACTGTCTTGGCGAAAGAAAGCGTTTTTGTACAACTTCATATGAATAGCTGTAACTTTTGATAGAAGACTCAGATACACATGTTTATGGCTTTATCTTATAGAACTCAAGGTTCCCGTGCTGGGCAAACAGGTTTTGCAGCTGTTTGAGCTAAGATTTCCAAGTTATTCACATAATGAAAACCTATACTTTGTTTCGGTCGAGTTCCCCATTCAAATGCATGTAACAGTGAGAAACGCACTGTCTTGGCGAAAGAAAGCGTTTTTGTACAACTTCATAGAAATAGCTGTAACTTTTGATAGAAGACTCGGATACACATGTTTATGGCTTTATCTTATAGAACTCAAGGTCCCCGTGCTGGGAAAACAGGTTTTGCAGCTGTTTGAGCTAAGATTTTCAAGTTATTCACATAATGAAAACCTATACTTTGTTTCGGTCGAGTTCCCCATTCAAATGCATGTAACAGTGAGAAACGCACTGTCTTGGCGAAAGAAAGCGTTTTTGTACAACTTCATAGAAATAGCTGTAACTTTTGATAGAAGACTCAGACAAACATGTTTATGGCCTTATATTATAGAACTCAAGGTCTCCGTGCTGGGAAAACAGGTTTTGCAGCTGTTTGAGCTAAGATTTCCAAGTTATTCACATAATGAAAACTTGTACTTTGTTTCGGTCGAGTTCCCCATTCAAATGCATGTAACAGTGAGAAACGCACTGTCTTGGCGAAAGAAAGCGTTTTTGTACAACTTCATAGAAATAGCTGTAACTTTTGATAGAAGACTCAGACAAACATGTTTATGGCCTTATATTATAGAACTCAAGGTCTCCGTGCTGGGAAAACAGGTTTTGCAGCTGTTTGAGCTAAGATTTCCAAGTTATTCACATAATGAAAACTTGTACTTTGTTTCGGTCGAGTTCCCCATTCAAATGCATGTAACAGTGAGAAACGCACTGTCTTGGCGAAAGAAAGCGTTTTTGTACAACTTCATAGAAATAGCTGTAACTTTTGATAGAAGACTCAGACAAACATGTTTATGGCCTTATATTATAGAACTCAAGGTCTCCGTGCTGGGAAAACAGGTTTTGCAGCTGTTTGAGCTAAGATTTCCAAGTTATTCACATAATGAAAACTTGTACTTTGTTTCGGTCGAGTTCCCCATTCAAATGCATGTAACAGTGAGAAACGCACTGTCTTGGCGAAAGAAAGCGTTTTTGTACAACTTCATAGAAATAGCTGTAACTTTTGATAGAAGACTCAGACAAACATGTTTATGGCCTTATATTATAGAACTCAAGGTCCCCGTGCTGGGAAAACAGGTTTTGCAGCTGTTTGAGCTAAGATTTCCAAGTTATTCACATAATGAAAACCTATACTTTGTTTCGGTCGAGTTCCCCATTCAAATGCATGTAACAGTGAGAAACGCACTGTCTTGGCGAAAGAAAGCGTTTTTGTACAACTTCATAGAAATAGCTGTAACTTTTGATAGAAGACTCAGACAAACATGTTTATGGCCTTATATTATAGAACTCAAGGTCCCCGTGCTGGGAAAACAGGTTTTGCAGCTGTTTGAGCTAAGATTTCCAAGTTATTCACATAATGAAAACCTATACTTTGTTTCGGTCGAGTTCCCCATTCAAATGCATGTAACAGTGAGAAACGCACTGTCTTGGCGAAAGAAAGCGTTTTTGTACAACTTCATAGAAATAGCTGTAACTTTTGATAGAAGACTCAGACAAACATGTTTATGGCCTTATATTATAGAACTCAAGGTCCCCGTGCTGGGAAAACAGGTTTTGCAGCTGTTTGAGCTAAGATTTCCAAGTTATTCACATAATGAAAACCTATACTTTGTTTCGGTCGAGTTCCCCATTCAAATGCATGTAACAGTGAGAAACGCACTGTCTTGGCGAAAGAAAGCGTTTTTGTACAACTTCATAGAAATAGCTGTAACTTTTGATAGAAGACTCAGACAAACATGTTTATGGCCTTATATTATAGAACTCAAGGTCCCCGTGCTGGGAAAACAGGTTTTGCAGCTGTTTGAGCTAAGATTTCCAAGTTATTCACATAATGAAAACCTATACTTTGTTTCGGTCGAGTTCCCCATTCAAATGCATGTAACAGTGAGAAACGCACTGTCTTGGCGAAAGAAAGCGTTTTTGTACAACTTCATATGAATAGCTGTAACTTTTGATAGAAGACTCGGATACACATGTTTATGGCTTTATCTTATAGAACTCAAGGTTCCCGTGCTGGGCAAACAGGTTTTGCAGCTGTTTGAGCTAAGATTTCCAAGTTATTCACATAATGAAAACCTATACTTTGTTTCGGTCGAGTTCCCCATTCAAATGCATGTAACAGTGAGAAACGCACTGTCTTGGCGAAAGAAAGCGTTTTTGTACAACTTCATAGAAATAGCTGTAACTTTTGATAGAAGACTCAGACAAACATGTTTATGGCCTTATATTATAGAACTCAAGGTCTCCGTGCTGGGAAAACAGGTTTTGCAGCTGTTTGAGCTAAGATTTCCAAGTTATTCACATAATGAAAACTTGTACTTTGTTTCGGTCGAGTTCCCCATTCAAATGCATGTAACAGTGAGAAACGCACTGTCTTGGCGAAAGAAAGCGTTTTTGTACAACTTCATAGAAATAGCTGTAACTTTTGATAGAAGACTCAGACAAACATGTTTATGGCCTTATATTATAGAACTCAAGGTCTCCGTGCTGGGAAAACAGGTTTTGCAGCTGTTTGAGCTAAGATTTCCAAGTTATTCACATAATGAAAACTTGTACTTTGTTTCGGTCGAGTTCCCCATTCAAATGCATGTAACAGTGAGAAACGCACTGTCTTGGCGAAAGAAAGCGTTTTTGTACAACTTCATAGAAATAGCTGTAACTTTTGATAGAAGACTCAGACAAACATGTTTATGGCCTTATATTATAGAACTCAAGGTCCCCGTGCTGGGAAAACAGGTTTTGCAGCTGTTTGAGCTAAGATTTCCAAGTTATTCACATAATGAAAACCTATACTTTGTTTCGGTCGAGTTCCCCATTCAAATGCATGTAACAGTGAGAAACGCACTGTCTTGGCGAAAGAAAGCGTTTTTGTACAACTTCATAGAAATAGCTGTAACTTTTGATAGAAGACTCAGACAAACATGTTTATGGCCTTATATTATAGAACTCAAGGTCTCCGTGCTGGGAAAACAGGTTTTGCAGCTGTTTGAGCTAAGATTTCCAAGTTATTCACATAATGAAAACTTGTACTTTGTTTCGGTCGAGTTCCCCATTCAAATGCATGTAACAGTGAGAAACGCACTGTCTTGGCGAAAGAAAGCGTTTTTGTACAACTTCATAGAAATAGCTGTAACTTTTGATAGAAGACTCAGACAAACATGTTTATGGCCTTATATTATAGAACTCAAGGTCTCCGTGCTGGGAAAACAGGTTTTGCAGCTGTTTGAGCTAAGATTTCCAAGTTATTCACATAATGAAAACTTGTACTTTGTTTCGGTCGAGTTCCCCATTCAAATGCATGTAACAGTGAGAAACGCACTGTCTTGGCGAAAGAAAGCGTTTTTGTACAACTTCATAGAAATAGCTGTAACTTTTGATAGAAGACTCAGACAAACATGTTTATGGCCTTATATTATAGAACTCAAGGTCCCCGTGCTGGGAAAACAGGTTTTGCAGCTGTTTGAGCTAAGATTTCCAAGTTATTCACATAATGAAAACCTATACTTTGTTTCGGTCGAGTTCCCCATTCAAATGCATGTAACAGTGAGAAACGCACTGTCTTGGCGAAAGAAAGCGTTTTTGTACAACTTCATAGAAATAGCTGTAACTTTTGATAGAAGACTCAGACAAACATGTTTATGGCCTTATATTATAGAACTCAAGGTCCCCGTGCTGGGAAAACAGGTTTTGCAGCTGTTTGAGCTAAGATTTCCAAGTTATTCACATAATGAAAACCTATACTTTGTTTCGGTCGAGTTCCCCATTCAAATGCATGTAACAGTGAGAAACGCACTGTCTTGGCGAAAGAAAGCGTTTTTGTACAACTTCATAGAAATAGCTGTAACTTTTGATAGAAGACTCAGACAAACATGTTTATGGCCTTATATTATAGAACTCAAGGTCCCCGTGCTGGGAAAACAGGTTTTGCAGCTGTTTGAGCTAAGATTTCCAAGTTATTCACATAATGAAAACCTATACTTTGTTTCGGTCGAGTTCCCCATTCAAATGCATGTAACAGTGAGAAACGCACTGTCTTGGCGAAAGAAAGCGTTTTTGTACAACTTCATAGAAATAGCTGTAACTTTTGATAGAAGACTCAGACAAACATGTTTATGGCCTTATATTATAGAACTCAAGGTCCCCGTGCTGGGAAAACAGGTTTTGCAGCTGTTTGAGCTAAGATTTCCAAGTTATTCACATAATGAAAACCTATACTTTGTTTCGGTCGAGTTCCCCATTCAAATGCATGTAACAGTGAGAAACGCACTGTCTTGGCGAAAGAAAGCGTTTTTGTACAACTTCATATGAATAGCTGTAACTTTTGATAGAAGACTCGGATACACATGTTTATGGCTTTATCTTATAGAACTCAAGGTTCCCGTGCTGGGCAAACAGGTTTTGCAGCTGTTTGAGCTAAGATTTCCAAGTTATTCACATAATGAAAACCTATACTTTGTTTCGGTCGAGTTCCCCATTCAAATGCATGTAACAGTGAGAAACGCACTGTCTTGGCGAAAGAAAGCGTTTTTGTACAACTTCATAGAAATAGCTGTAACTTTTGATAGAAGACTCAGACAAACATGTTTATGGCCTTATATTATAGAACTCAAGGTCTCCGTGCTGGGAAAACAGGTTTTGCAGCTGTTTGAGCTAAGATTTCCAAGTTATTCACATAATGAAAACTTGTACTTTGTTTCGGTCGAGTTCCCCATTCAAATGCATGTAACAGTGAGAAACGCACTGTCTTGGCGAAAGAAAGCGTTTTTGTACAACTTCATAGAAATAGCTGTAACTTTTGATAGAAGACTCAGACAAACATGTTTATGGCCTTATATTATAGAACTCAAGGTCTCCGTGCTGGGAAAACAGGTTTTGCAGCTGTTTGAGCTAAGATTTCCAAGTTATTCACATAATGAAAACTTGTACTTTGTTTCGGTCGAGTTCCCCATTCAAATGCATGTAACAGTGAGAAACGCACTGTCTTGGCGAAAGAAAGCGTTTTTGTACAACTTCATAGAAATAGCTGTAACTTTTGATAGAAGACTCAGACAAACATGTTTATGGCCTTATATTATAGAACTCAAGGTCCCCGTGCTGGGAAAACAGGTTTTGCAGCTGTTTGAGCTAAGATTTCCAAGTTATTCACATAATGAAAACCTATACTTTGTTTCGGTCGAGTTCCCCATTCAAATGCATGTAACAGTGAGAAACGCACTGTCTTGGCGAAAGAAAGCGTTTTTGTACAACTTCATAGAAATAGCTGTAACTTTTGATAGAAGACTCAGACAAACATGTTTATGGCCTTATATTATAGAACTCAAGGTCCCCGTGCTGGGAAAACAGGTTTTGCAGCTGTTTGAGCTAAGATTTCCAAGTTATTCACATAATGAAAACCTATACTTTGTTTCGGTCGAGTTCCCCATTCAAATGCATGTAACAGTGAGAAACGCACTGTCTTGGCGAAAGAAAGCGTTTTTGTACAACTTCATAGAAATAGCTGTAACTTTTGATAGAAGACTCAGACAAACATGTTTATGGCCTTATATTATAGAACTCAAGGTCCCCGTGCTGGGAAAACAGGTTTTGCAGCTGTTTGAGCTAAGATTTCCAAGTTATTCACATAATGAAAACCTATACTTTGTTTCGGTCGAGTTCCCCATTCAAATGCATGTAACAGTGAGAAACGCACTGTCTTGGCGAAAGAAAGCGTTTTTGTACAACTTCATAGAAATAGCTGTAACTTTTGATAGAAGACTCAGACAAACATGTTTATGGCCTTATATTATAGAACTCAAGGTCCCCGTGCTGGGAAAACAGGTTTTGCAGCTGTTTGAGCTAAGATTTCCAAGTTATTCACATAATGAAAACCTATACTTTGTTTCGGTCGAGTTCCCCATTCAAATGCATGTAACAGTGAGAAACGCACTGTCTTGGCGAAAGAAAGCGTTTTTGTACAACTTCATAGAAATAGCTGTAACTTTTGATAGAAGACTCAGACAAACATGTTTATGGCCTTATATTATAGAACTCAAGGTCCCCGTGCTGGGAAAACAGGTTTTGCAGCTGTTTGAGCTAAGATTTCCAAGTTATTCACATAATGAAAACCTATACTTTGTTTCGGTCGAGTTCCCCATTCAAATGCATGTAACAGTGAGAAACGCACTGTCTTGGCGAAAGAAAGCGTTTTTGTACAACTTCATATGAATAGCTGTAACTTTTGATAGAAGACTCAGATACACATGTTTATGGCTTTATCTTATAGAACTCAAGGTTCCCGTGCTGGGCAAACAGGTTTTGCAGCTGTTTGAGCTAAGATTTCCAAGTTATTCACATAATGAAAACCTATACTTTGTTTCGGTCGAGTTCCCCATTCAAATGCATGTAACAGTGAGAAACGCACTGTCTTGGCGAAAGAAAGCGTTTTTGTACAACTTCATAGAAATAGCTGTAACTTTTGATAGAAGACTCGGATACACATGTTTATGGCTTTATCTTATAGAACTCAAGGTCCCCGTGCTGGGAAAACAGGTTTTGCAGCTGTTTGAGCTAAGATTTTCAAGTTATTCACATAATGAAAACTTGTACTTTGTTTCGGTCGAGTTCCCCATTCAAATGCATGTAACAGTGAGAAACGCACTGTCTTGGCGAAAGAAAGCGTTTTTGTACAACTTCATAGAAATAGCTGTAACTTTTGATAGAAGACTCAGACAAACATGTTTATGGCCTTATATTATAGAACTCAAGGTCCCCGTGCTGGGAAAACAGGTTTTGCAGCTGTTTGAGCTAAGATTTCCAAGTTATTCACATAATGAAAACCTATACTTTGTTTCGGTCGAGTTCCCCATTCAAATGCATGTAACAGTGAGAAACGCACTGTCTTGGCGAAAGAAAGCGTTTTTGTACAACTTCATAGAAATAGCTGTAACTTTTGATAGAAGACTCAGACAAACATGTTTATGGCCTTATATTATAGAACTCAAGGTCCCCGTGCTGGGAAAACAGGTTTTGCAGCTGTTTGAGCTAAGATTTCCAAGTTATTCACATAATGAAAACCTATACTTTGTTTCGGTCGAGTTCCCCATTCAAATGCATGTAACAGTGAGAAACGCACTGTCTTGGCGAAAGAAAGCGTTTTTGTACAACTTCATAGAAATAGCTGTAACTTTTGATAGAAGACTCAGACAAACATGTTTATGGCCTTATATTATAGAACTCAAGGTCCCCGTGCTGGGAAAACAGGTTTTGCAGCTGTTTGAGCTAAGATTTCCAAGTTATTCACATAATGAAAACCTATACTTTGTTTCGGTCGAGTTCCCCATTCAAATGCATGTAACAGTGAGAAACGCACTGTCTTGGCGAAAGAAAGCGTTTTTGTACAACTTCATAGAAATAGCTGTAACTTTTGATAGAAGACTCAGACAAACATGTTTATGGCCTTATATTATAGAACTCAAGGTCCCCGTGCTGGGAAAACAGGTTTTGCAGCTGTTTGAGCTAAGATTTCCAAGTTATTCACATAATGAAAACCTATACTTTGTTTCGGTCGAGTTCCCCATTCAAATGCATGTAACAGTGAGAAACGCACTGTCTTGGCGAAAGAAAGCGTTTTTGTACAACTTCATATGAATAGCTGTAACTTTTGATAGAAGACTCGGATACACATGTTTATGGCTTTATCTTATAGAACTCAAGGTTCCCGTGCTGGGCAAACAGGTTTTGCAGCTGTTTGAGCTAAGATTTCCAAGTTATTCACATAATGAAAACCTATACTTTGTTTCGGTCGAGTTCCCCATTCAAATGCATGTAACAGTGAGAAACGCACTGTCTTGGCGAAAGAAAGCGTTTTTGTACAACTTCATAGAAATAGCTGTAACTTTTGATAGAAGACTCAGACAAACATGTTTATGGCCTTATATTATAGAACTCAAGGTCCCCGTGCTGGGAAAACAGGTTTTGCAGCTGTTTGAGCTAAGATTTCCAAGTTATTCACATAATGAAAACCTATACTTTGTTTCGGTCGAGTTCCCCATTCAAATGCATGTAACAGTGAGAAACGCACTGTCTTGGCGAAAGAAAGCGTTTTTGTACAACTTCATAGAAATAGCTGTAACTTTTGATAGAAGACTCAGACAAACATGTTTATGGCCTTATATTATAGAACTCAAGGTCCCCGTGCTGGGAAAACAGGTTTTGCAGCTGTTTGAGCTAAGATTTCCAAGTTATTCACATAATGAAAACCTATACTTTGTTTCGGTCGAGTTCCCCATTCAAATGCATGTAACAGTGAGAAACGCACTGTCTTGGCGAAAGAAAGCGTTTTTGTACAACTTCATAGAAATAGCTGTAACTTTTGATAGAAGACTCAGACAAACATGTTTATGGCCTTATATTATAGAACTCAAGGTCCCCGTGCTGGGAAAACAGGTTTTGCAGCTGTTTGAGCTAAGATTTCCAAGTTATTCACATAATGAAAACCTATACTTTGTTTCGGTCGAGTTCCCCATTCAAATGCATGTAACAGTGAGAAACGCACTGTCTTGGCGAAAGAAAGCGTTTTTGTACAACTTCATAGAAATAGCTGTAACTTTTGATAGAAGACTCAGACAAACATGTTTATGGCCTTATATTATAGAACTCAAGGTCCCCGTGCTGGGAAAACAGGTTTTGCAGCTGTTTGAGCTAAGATTTCCAAGTTATTCACATAATGAAAACCTATACTTTGTTTCGGTCGAGTTCCCCATTCAAATGCATGTAACAGTGAGAAACGCACTGTCTTGGCGAAAGAAAGCGTTTTTGTACAACTTCATAGAAATAGCTGTAACTTTTGATAGAAGACTCAGACAAACATGTTTATGGCCTTATATTATAGAACTCAAGGTCCCCGTGCTGGGAAAACAGGTTTTGCAGCTGTTTGAGCTAAGATTTCCAAGTTATTCACATAATGAAAACCTATACTTTGTTTCGGTCGAGTTCCCCATTCAAATGCATGTAACAGTGAGAAACGCACTGTCTTGGCGAAAGAAAGCGTTTTTGTACAACTTCATAGAAATAGCTGTAACTTTTGATAGAAGACTCAGACAAACATGTTTATGGCCTTATATTATAGAACTCAAGGTCCCCGTGCTGGGAAAACAGGTTTTGCAGCTGTTTGAGCTAAGATTTCCAAGTTATTCACATAATGAAAACCTATACTTTGTTTCGGTCGAGTTCCCCATTCAAATGCATGTAACAGTGAGAAACGCACTGTCTTGGCGAAAGAAAGCGTTTTTGTACAACTTCATATGAATAGCTGTAACTTTTGATAGAAGACTCGGATACACATGTTTATGGCTTTATCTTATAGAACTCAAGGTTCCCGTGCTGGGCAAACAGGTTTTGCAGCTGTTTGAGCTAAGATTTCCAAGTTATTCACATAATGAAAACCTATACTTTGTTTCGGTCGAGTTCCCCATTCAAATGCATGTAACAGTGAGAAACGCACTGTCTTGGCGAAAGAAAGCGTTTTTGTACAACTTCATATGAATAGCTGTAACTTTTGATAGAAGACTCAGATACACATGTTTATGGCTTTATCTTATAGAACTCAAGGTTCCCGTGCTGGGCAAACAGGTTTTGCAGCTGTTTGAGCTAAGATTTCCAAGTTATTCACATAATGAAAACCTATACTTTGTTTCGGTCGAGTTCCCCATTCAAATGCATGTAACAGTGAGAAACGCACTGTCTTGGCGAAAGAAAGCGTTTTTGTACAACTTCATAGAAATAGCTGTAACTTTTGATAGAAGACTCGGATACACATGTTTATGGCTTTATCTTATAGAACTCAAGGTCCCCGTGCTGGGAAAACAGGTTTTGCAGCTGTTTGAGCTAAGATTTTCAAGTTATTCACATAATGAAAACCTATACTTTGTTTCGGTCGAGTTCCCCATTCAAATGCATGTAACAGTGAGAAACGCACTGTCTTGGCGAAAGAAAGCGTTTTTGTACAACTTCATAGAAATAGCTGTAACTTTTGATAGAAGACTCAGACAAACATGTTTATGGCCTTATATTATAGAACTCAAGGTCTCCGTGCTGGGAAAACAGGTTTTGCAGCTGTTTGAGCTAAGATTTCCAAGTTATTCACATAATGAAAACTTGTACTTTGTTTCGGTCGAGTTCCCCATTCAAATGCATGTAACAGTGAGAAACGCACTGTCTTGGCGAAAGAAAGCGTTTTTGTACAACTTCATAGAAATAGCTGTAACTTTTGATAGAAGACTCAGACAAACATGTTTATGGCCTTATATTATAGAACTCAAGGTCCCCGTGCTGGGAAAACAGGTTTTGCAGCTGTTTGAGCTAAGATTTCCAAGTTATTCACATAATGAAAACCTATACTTTGTTTCGGTCGAGTTCCCCATTCAAATGCATGTAACAGTGAGAAACGCACTGTCTTGGCGAAAGAAAGCGTTTTTGTACAACTTCATAGAAATAGCTGTAACTTTTGATAGAAGACTCAGACAAACATGTTTATGGCCTTATATTATAGAACTCAAGGTCCCCGTGCTGGGAAAACAGGTTTTGCAGCTGTTTGAGCTAAGATTTCCAAGTTATTCACATAATGAAAACCTATACTTTGTTTCGGTCGAGTTCCCCATTCAAATGCATGTAACAGTGAGAAACGCACTGTCTTGGCGAAAGAAAGCGTTTTTGTACAACTTCATAGAAATAGCTGTAACTTTTGATAGAAGACTCAGACAAACATGTTTATGGCCTTATATTATAGAACTCAAGGTCCCCGTGCTGGGAAAACAGGTTTTGCAGCTGTTTGAGCTAAGATTTCCAAGTTATTCACATAATGAAAACCTATACTTTGTTTCGGTCGAGTTCCCCATTCAAATGCATGTAACAGTGAGAAACGCACTGTCTTGGCGAAAGAAAGCGTTTTTGTACAACTTCATAGAAATAGCTGTAACTTTTGATAGAAGACTCAGACAAACATGTTTATGGCCTTATATTATAGAACTCAAGGTCCCCGTGCTGGGAAAACAGGTTTTGCAGCTGTTTGAGCTAAGATTTCCAAGTTATTCACATAATGAAAACCTATACTTTGTTTCGGTCGAGTTCCCCATTCAAATGCATGTAACAGTGAGAAACGCACTGTCTTGGCGAAAGAAAGCGTTTTTGTACAACTTCATATGAATAGCTGTAACTTTTGATAGAAGACTCGGATACACATGTTTATGGCTTTATCTTATAGAACTCAAGGTTCCCGTGCTGGGCAAACAGGTTTTGCAGCTGTTTGAGCTAAGATTTCCAAGTTATTCACATAATGAAAACCTATACTTTGTTTCGGTCGAGTTCCCCATTCAAATGCATGTAACAGTGAGAAACGCACTGTCTTGGCGAAAGAAAGCGTTTTTGTACAACTTCATAGAAATAGCTGTAACTTTTGATAGAAGACTCAGACAAACATGTTTATGGCCTTATATTATAGAACTCAAGGTCTCCGTGCTGGGAAAACAGGTTTTGCAGCTGTTTGAGCTAAGATTTCCAAGTTATTCACATAATGAAAACTTGTACTTTGTTTCGGTGGAGTTCCCCATTCAAATGCATGTAACAGTGAGAAACGCACTGTCTTGGCGAAAGAAAGCGTTTTTGTACAACTTCATAGAAATAGCTGTAACTTTTGATAGAAGACTCAGACAAACATGTTTATGGCCTTATATTATAGAACTCAAGGTCTCCGTGCTGGGAAAACAGGTTTTGCAGCTGTTTGAGCTAAGATTTCCAAGTTATTCACATAATGAAAACTTGTACTTTGTTTCGGTCGAGTTCCCCATTCAAATGCATGTAACAGTGAGAAACGCACTGTCTTGGCGAAAGAAAGCGTTTTTGTACAACTTCATAGAAATAGCTGTAACTTTTGATAGAAGACTCAGACAAACATGTTTATGGCCTTATATTATAGAACTCAAGGTCCCCGTGCTGGGAAAACAGGTTTTGCAGCTGTTTGAGCTAAGATTTCCAAGTTATTCACATAATGAAAACCTATACTTTGTTTCGGTCGAGTTCCCCATTCAAATGCATGTAACAGTGAGAAACGCACTGTCTTGGCGAAAGAAAGCGTTTTTGTACAACTTCATAGAAATAGCTATAACTTTTGATAGAAGACTCAGACAAACATGTTTATGGCCTTATATTATAGAACTCAAGGTCCCCGTGCTGGGAAAACAGGTTTTGCAGCTGTTTGAGCTAAGATTTCCAAGTTATTCACATAATGAAAACCTATACTTTGTTTCGGTCGAGTTCCCCATTCAAATGCATGTAACAGTGAGAAACGCACTGTCTTGGCGAAAGAAAGCGTTTTTGTACAACTTCATAGAAATAGCTGTAACTTTTGATAGAAGACTCAGACAAACATGTTTATGGCCTTATATTATAGAACTCAAGGTCCCCGTGCTGGGAAAACAGGTTTTGCAGCTGTTTGAGCTAAGATTTCCAAGTTATTCACATAATGAAAACCTATACTTTGTTTCGGTCGAGTTCCCCATTCAAATGCATGTAACAGTGAGAAACGCACTGTCTTGGCGAAAGAAAGCGTTTTTGTACAACTTCATAGAAATAGCTGTAACTTTTGATAGAAGACTCAGACAAACATGTTTATGGCCTTATATTATAGAACTCAAGGTCCCCGTGCTGGGAAAACAGGTTTTGCAGCTGTTTGAGCTAAGATTTCCAAGTTATTCACATAATGAAAACCTATACTTTGTTTCGGTCGAGTTCCCCATTCAAATGCATGTAACAGTGAGAAACGCACTGTCTTGGCGAAAGAAAGCGTTTTTGTACAACTTCATATGAATAGCTGTAACTTTTGATAGAAGACTCAGATACACATGTTTATGGCTTTATCTTATAGAACTCAAGGTTCCCGTGCTGGGCAAACAGGTTTTGCAGCTGTTTGAGCTAAGATTTCCAAGTTATTCACATAATGAAAACCTATACTTTGTTTCGGTCGAGTTCCCCATTCAAATGCATGTAACAGTGAGAAACGCACTGTCTTGGCGAAAGAAAGCGTTTTTGTACAACTTCATAGAAATAGCTGTAACTTTTGATAGAAGACTCGGATACACATGTTTATGGCTTTATCTTATAGAACTCAAGGTCCCCGTGCTGGGAAAACAGGTTTTGCAGCTGTTTGAGCTAAGATTTTCAAGTTATTCACATAATGAAAACCTATACTTTGTTTCGGTCGAGTTCCCCATTCAAATGCATGTAACAGTGAGAAACGCACTGTCTTGGCGAAAGAAAGCGTTTTTGTACAACTTCATAGAAATAGCTGTAACTTTTGATAGAAGACTCAGACAAACATGTTTATGGCCTTATATTATAGAACTCAAGGTCTCCGTGCTGGGAAAACAGGTTTTGCAGCTGTTTGAGCTAAGATTTCCAAGTTATTCACATAATGAAAACCTATACTTTGTTTCGGTCGAGTTCCCCATTCAAATGCATGTAACAGTGAGAAACGCACTGTCTTGGCGAAAGAAAGCGTTTTTGTACAACTTCATAGAAATAGCTGTAACTTTTGATAGAAGACTCAGACAAACATGTTTATGGCCTTATATTATAGAACTCAAGGTCCCCGTGCTGGGAAAACAGGTTTTGCAGCTGTTTGAGCTAAGATTTCCAAGTTATTCACATAATGAAAACCTATACTTTGTTTCGGTCGAGTTCCCCATTCAAATGCATGTAACAGTGAGAAACGCACTGTCTTGGCGAAAGAAAGCGTTTTTGTACAACTTCATAGAAATAGCTGTAACTTTTGATAGAAGACTCGGATACACATGTTTATGGCTTTATCTTATAGAACTCAAGGTCCCCGTGCTGGGAAAACAGGTTTTGCAGCTGTTTGAGCTAAGATTTTCAAGTTATTCACATAATGAAAACCTATACTTTGTTTCGGTCGAGTTCCCCATTCAAATGCATGTAACAGTGAGAAACGCACTGTCTTGGCGAAAGAAAGCGTTTTTGTACAACTTCATAGAAATAGCTGTAACTTTTGATAGAAGACTCAGACAAACATGTTTATGGCCTTATATTATAGAACTCAAGGTCTCCGTGCTGGGAAAACAGGTTTTGCAGCTGTTTGAGCTAAGATTTCCAAGTTATTCACATAATGAAAACTTGTACTTTGTTTCGGTCGAGTTCCCCATTCAAATGCATGTAACAGTGAGAAACGCACTGTCTTGGCGAAAGAAAGCGTTTTTGTACAACTTCATAGAAATAGCTGTAACTTTTGATAGAAGACTCAGACAAACATGTTTATGGCCTTATATTATAGAACTCAAGGTCCCCGTGCTGGGAAAACAGGTTTTGCAGCTGTTTGAGCTAAGATTTCCAAGTTATTCACATAATGAAAACCTATACTTTGTTTCGGTCGAGTTCCCCATTCAAATGCATGTAACAGTGAGAAACGCACTGTCTTGGCGAAAGAAAGCGTTTTTGTACAACTTCATAGAAATAGCTGTAACTTTTGATAGAAGACTCAGACAAACATGTTTATGGCCTTATATTATAGAACTCAAGGTCCCCGTGCTGGGAAAACAGGTTTTGCAGCTGTTTGAGCTAAGATTTCCAAGTTATTCACATAATGAAAACCTATACTTTGTTTCGGTCGAGTTCCCCATTCAAATGCATGTAACAGTGAGAAACGCACTGTCTTGGCGAAAGAAAGCGTTTTTGTACAACTTCATATGAATAGCTGTAACTTTTGATAGAAGACTCGGATACACATGTTTATGGCTTTATCTTATAGAACTCAAGGTTCCCGTGCTGGGCAAACAGGTTTTGCAGCTGTTTGAGCTAAGATTTCCAAGTTATTCACATAATGAAAACCTATACTTTGTTTCGGTCGAGTTCCCCATTCAAATGCATGTAACAGTGAGAAACGCACTGTCTTGGCGAAAGAAAGCGTTTTTGTACAACTTCATAGAAATAGCTGTAACTTTTGATAGAAGACTCAGACAAACATGTTTATGGCCTTATATTATAGAACTCAAGGTCTCCGTGCTGGGAAAACAGGTTTTGCAGCTGTTTGAGCTAAGATTTCCAAGTTATTCACATAATGAAAACTTGTACTTTGTTTCGGTCGAGTTCCCCATTCAAATGCATGTAACAGTGAGAAACGCACTGTCTTGGCGAAAGAAAGCGTTTTTGTACAACTTCATAGAAATAGCTGTAACTTTTGATAGAAGACTCAGACAAACATGTTTATGGCCTTATATTATAGAACTCAAGGTCTCCGTGCTGGGAAAACAGGTTTTGCAGCTGTTTGAGCTAAGATTTCCAAGTTATTCACATAATGAAAACTTGTACTTTGTTTCGGTCGAGTTCCCCATTCAAATGCATGTAACAGTGAGAAACGCACTGTCTTGGCGAAAGAAAGCGTTTTTGTACAACTTCATAGAAATAGCTGTAACTTTTGATAGAAGACTCAGACAAACATGTTTATGGCCTTATATTATAGAACTCAAGGTCCCCGTGCTGGGAAAACAGGTTTTGCAGCTGTTTGAGCTAAGATTTCCAAGTTATTCACATAATGAAAACCTATACTTTGTTTCGGTCGAGTTCCCCATTCAAATGCATGTAACAGTGAGAAACGCACTGTCTTGGCGAAAGAAAGCGTTTTTGTACAACTTCATAGAAATAGCTGTAACTTTTGATAGAAGACTCAGACAAACATGTTTATGGCCTTATATTATAGAACTCAAGGTCCCCGTGCTGGGAAAACAGGTTTTGCAGCTGTTTGAGCTAAGATTTCCAAGTTATTCACATAATGAAAACCTATACTTTGTTTCGGTCGAGTTCCCCATTCAAATGCATGTAACAGTGAGAAACGCACTGTCTTGGCGAAAGAAAGCGTTTTTGTACAACTTCATAGAAATAGCTGTAACTTTTGATAGAAGACTCAGACAAACATGTTTATGGCCTTATATTATAGAACTCAAGGTCCCCGTGCTGGGAAAACAGGTTTTGCAGCTGTTTGAGCTAAGATTTCCAAGTTATTCACATAATGAAAACCTATACTTTGTTTCGGTCGAGTTCCCCATTCAAATGCATGTAACAGTGAGAAACGCACTGTCTTGGCGAAAGAAAGCGTTTTTGTACAACTTCATAGAAATAGCTGTAACTTTTGATAGAAGACTCAGACAAACATGTTTATGGCCTTATATTATAGAACTCAAGGTCCCCGTGCTGGGAAAACAGGTTTTGCAGCTGTTTGAGCTAAGATTTCCAAGTTATTCACATAATGAAAACCTATACTTTGTTTCGGTGGAGTTCCCCATTCAAATGCATGTAACAGTGAGAAACGCACTGTCTTGGCGAAAGAAAGCGTTTTTGTACAACTTCATAGAAATAGCTGTAACTTTTGATAGAAGACTCAGACAAACATGTTTATGGCCTTATATTATAGAACTCAAGGTCCCCGTGCTGGGAAAACAGGTTTTGCAGCTGTTTGAGCTAAGATTTCCAAGTTATTCACATAATGAAAACCTATACTTTGTTTCGGTCGAGTTCCCCATTCAAATGCATGTAACAGTGAGAAACGCACTGTCTTGGCGAAAGAAAGCGTTTTTGTACAACTTCATATGAATAGCTGTAACTTTTGATAGAAGACTCGGATACACATGTTTATGGCTTTATCTTATAGAACTCAAGGTTCCCGTGCTGGGCAAACAGGTTTTGCAGCTGTTTGAGCTAAGATTTCCAAGTTATTCACATAATGAAAACCTATACTTTGTTTCGGTCGAGTTCCCCATTCAAATGCATGTAACAGTGAGAAACGCACTGTCTTGGCGAAAGAAAGCGTTTTTGTACAACTTCATAGAAATAGCTGTAACTTTTGATAGAAGACTCGGATACACATGTTTATGGCTTTATCTTATAGAACTCAAGGTCCCCGTGCTGGGAAAACAGGTTTTGCAGCTGTTTGAGCTAAGATTTTCAAGTTATTCACATAATGAAAACCTATACTTTGTTTCGGTCGAGTTCCCCATTCAAATGCATGTAACAGTGAGAAACGCACTGTCTTGGCGAAAGAAAGCGTTTTTGTACAACTTCATAGAAATAGCTGTAACTTTTGATAGAAGACTCAGACAAACATGTTTATGGCCTTATATTATAGAACTCAAGGTCCCCGTGCTGGGAAAACAGGTTTTGCAGCTGTTTGAGCTAAGATTTCCAAGTTATTCACATAATGAAAACCTATACTTTGTTTCGGTCGAGTTCCCCATTCAAATGCATGTAACAGTGAGAAACGCACTGTCTTGGCGAAAGAAAGCGTTTTTGTACAACTTCATAGAAATAGCTGTAACTTTTGATAGAAGACTCAGACAAACATGTTTATGGCCTTATATTATAGAACTCAAGGTCCCCGTGCTGGGAAAACAGGTTTTGCAGCTGTTTGAGCTAAGATTTCCAAGTTATTCACATAATGAAAACCTATACTTTGTTTCGGTCGAGTTCCCCATTCAAATGCATGTAACAGTGAGAAACGCACTGTCTTGGCGAAAGAAAGCGTTTTTGTACAACTTCATAGAAATAGCTGTAACTTTTGATAGAAGACTCAGACAAACATGTTTATGGCCTTATATTATAGAACTCAAGGTCCCCGTGCTGGGAAAACAGGTTTTGCAGCTGTTTGAGCTAAGATTTCCAAGTTATTCACATAATGAAAACCTATACTTTGTTTCGGTCGAGTTCCCCATTCAAATGCATGTAACAGTGAGAAACGCACTGTCTTGGCGAAAGAAAGCGTTTTTGTACAACTTCATAGAAATAGCTGTAACTTTTGATAGAAGACTCAGACAAACATGTTTATGGCCTTATATTATAGAACTCAAGGTCCCCGTGCTGGGAAAACAGGTTTTGCAGCTGTTTGAGCTAAGATTTCCAAGTTATTCACATAATGAAAACCTATACTTTGTTTCGGTCGAGTTCCCCATTCAAATGCATGTAACAGTGAGAAACGCACTGTCTTGGCGAAAGAAAGCGTTTTTGTACAACTTCATAGAAATAGCTGTAACTTTTGATAGAAGACTCAGACAAACATGTTTATGGCCTTATATTATAGAACTCAAGGTCCCCGTGCTGGGAAAACAGGTTTTGCAGCTGTTTGAGCTAAGATTTCCAAGTTATTCACATAATGAAAACCTATACTTTGTTTCGGTCGAGTTCCCCATTCAAATGCATGTAACAGTGAGAAACGCACTGTCTTGGCGAAAGAAAGCGTTTTTGTACAACTTCATAGAAATAGCTGTAACTTTTGATAGAAGACTCAGACAAACATGTTTATGGCCTTATATTATAGAACTCAAGGTCCCCGTGCTGGGAAAACAGGTTTTGCAGCTGTTTGAGCTAAGATTTCCAAGTTATTCACATAATGAAAACCTATACTTTGTTTCGGTCGAGTTCCCCATTCAAATGCATGTAACAGTGAGAAACGCACTGTCTTGGCGAAAGAAAGCGTTTTTGTACAACTTCATAGAAATAGCTGTAACTTTTGATAGAAGACTCAGACAAACATGTTTATGGCCTTATATTATAGAACTCAAGGTCCCCGTGCTGGGAAAACAGGTTTTGCAGCTGTTTGAGCTAAGATTTCCAAGTTATTCACATAATGAAAACCTATACTTTGTTTCGGTCGAGTTCCCCATTCAAATGCATGTAACAGTGAGAAACGCACTGTCTTGGCGAAAGAAAGCGTTTTTGTACAACTTCATATGAATAGCTGTAACTTTTGATAGAAGACTCAGATACACATGTTTATGGCTTTATCTTATAGAACTCAAGGTTCCCGTGCTGGGCAAACAGGTTTTGCAGCTGTTTGAGCTAAGATTTCCAAGTTATTCACATAATGAAAACCTATACTTTGTTTCGGTCGAGTTCCCCATTCAAATGCATGTAACAGTGAGAAACGCACTGTCTTGGCGAAAGAAAGCGTTTTTGTACAACTTCATAGAAATAGCTGTAACTTTTGATAGAAGACTCGGATACACATGTTTATGGCTTTATCTTATAGAACTCAAGGTCCCCGTGCTGGGAAAACAGGTTTTGCAGCTGTTTGAGCTAAGATTTTCAAGTTATTCACATAATGAAAACCTATACTTTGTTTCGGTCGAGTTCCCCATTCAAATGCATGTAACAGTGAGAAACGCACTGTCTTGGCGAAAGAAAGCGTTTTTGTACAACTTCATAGAAATAGCTGTAACTTTTGATAGAAGACTCAGACAAACATGTTTATGGCCTTATATTATAGAACTCAAGGTCTCCGTGCTGGGAAAACAGGTTTTGCAGCTGTTTGAGCTAAGATTTCCAAGTTATTCACATAATGAAAACTTGTACTTTGTTTCGGTCGAGTTCCCCATTCAAATGCATGTAACAGTGAGAAACGCACTGTCTTGGCGAAAGAAAGCGTTTTTGTACAACTTCATAGAAATAGCTGTAACTTTTGATAGAAGACTCAGACAAACATGTTTATGGCCTTATATTATAGAACTCAAGGTCCCCGTGCTGGGAAAACAGGTTTTGCAGCTGTTTGAGCTAAGATTTCCAAGTTATTCACATAATGAAAACCTATACTTTGTTTCGGTCGAGTTCCCCATTCAAATGCATGTAACAGTGAGAAACGCACTGTCTTGGCGAAAGAAAGCGTTTTTGTACAACTTCATAGAAATAGCTGTAACTTTTGATAGAAGACTCAGACAAACATGTTTATGGCCTTATATTATAGAACTCAAGGTCCCCGTGCTGGGAAAACAGGTTTTGCAGCTGTTTGAGCTAAGATTTCCAAGTTATTCACATAATGAAAACCTATACTTTGTTTCGGTCGAGTTCCCCATTCAAATGCATGTAACAGTGAGAAACGCACTGTCTTGGCGAAAGAAAGCGTTTTTGTACAACTTCATAGAAATAGCTGTAACTTTTGATAGAAGACTCAGACAAACATGTTTATGGCCTTATATTATAGAACTCAAGGTCCCCGTGCTGGGAAAACAGGTTTTGCAGCTGTTTGAGCTAAGATTTCCAAGTTATTCACATAATGAAAACCTATACTTTGTTTCGGTCGAGTTCCCCATTCAAATGCATGTAACAGTGAGAAACGCACTGTCTTGGCGAAAGAAAGCGTTTTTGTACAACTTCATATGAATAGCTGTAACTTTTGATAGAAGACTCGGATACACATGTTTATGGCTTTATCTTATAGAACTCAAGGTTCCCGTGCTGGGCAAACAGGTTTTGCAGCTGTTTGAGCTAAGATTTCCAAGTTATTCACATAATGAAAACCTATACTTTGTTTCGGTCGAGTTCCCCATTCAAATGCATGTAACAGTGAGAAACGCACTGTCTTGGCGAAAGAAAGCGTTTTTGTACAACTTCATAGAAATAGCTGTAACTTTTGATAGAAGACTCAGACAAACATGTTTATGGCCTTATATTATAGAACTCAAGGTCTCCGTGCTGGGAAAACAGGTTTTGCAGCTGTTTGAGCTAAAATTTCCAAGTTATTCACATAATGAAAACTTGTACTTTGTTTCGGTCGAGTTCCCCATTCAAATGCATGTAACAGTGAGAAACGCACTGTCTTGGCGAAAGAAAGCGTTTTTGTACAACTTCATAGAAATAGCTGTAACTTTTGATAGAAGACTCAGACAAACATGTTTATGGCCTTATATTATAGAACTCAAGGTCTCCGTGCTGGGAAAACAGGTTTTGCAGCTGTTTGAGCTAAGATTTCCAAGTTATTCACATAATGAAAACTTGTACTTTGTTTCGGTCGAGTTCCCCATTCAAATGCATGTAACAGTGAGAAACGCACTGTCTTGGCGAAAGAAAGCGTTTTTGTACAACTTCATAGAAATAGCTGTAACTTTTGATAGAAGACTCAGACAAACATGTTTATGGCCTTATATTATAGAACTCAAGGTCCCCGTGCTGGGAAAACAGGTTTTGCAGCTGTTTGAGCTAAGATTTCCAAGTTATTCACATAATGAAAACCTATACTTTGTTTCGGTCGAGTTCCCCATTCAAATGCATGTAACAGTGAGAAACGCACTGTCTTGGCGAAAGAAAGCGTTTTTGTACAACTTCATAGAAATAGCTGTAACTTTTGATAGAAGACTCAGACAAACATGTTTATGGCCTTATATTATAGAACTCAAGGTCCCCGTGCTGGGAAAACAGGTTTTGCAGCTGTTTGAGCTAAGATTTCCAAGTTATTCACATAATGAAAACCTATACTTTGTTTCGGTCGAGTTCCCCATTCAAATGCATGTAACAGTGAGAAACGCACTGTCTTGGCGAAAGAAAGCGTTTTTGTACAACTTCATAGAAATAGCTGTAACTTTTGATAGAAGACTCAGACAAACATGTTTATGGCCTTATATTATAGAACTCAAGGTCCCCGTGCTGGGAAAACAGGTTTTGCAGCTGTTTGAGCTAAGATTTCCAAGTTATTCACATAATGAAAACCTATACTTTGTTTCGGTCGAGTTCCCCATTCAAATGCATGTAACAGTGAGAAACGCACTGTCTTGGCGAAAGAAAGCGTTTTTGTACAACTTCATATGAATAGCTGTAACTTTTGATAGAAGACTCGGATACACATGTTTATGGCTTTATCTTATAGAACTCAAGGTTCCCGTGCTGGGCAAACAGGTTTTGCAGCTGTTTGAGCTAAGATTTCCAAGTTATTCACATAATGAAAACCTATACTTTGTTTCGGTCGAGTTCCCCATTCAAATGCATGTAACAGTGAGAAACGCACTGTCTTGGCGAAAGAAAGCGTTTTTGTACAACTTCATAGAAATAGCTGTAACTTTTGATAGAAGACTCGGATACACATGTTTATGGCTTTATCTTATAGAACTCAAGGTCCCCGTGCTGGGAAAACAGGTTTTGCAGCTGTTTGAGCTAAGATTTTCAAGTTATTCACATAATGAAAACCTATACTTTGTTTCGGTCGAGTTCCCCATTCAAATGCATGTAACAGTGAGAAACGCACTGTCTTGGCGAAAGAAAGCGTTTTTGTACAACTTCATAGAAATAGCTGTAACTTTTGATAGAAGACTCAGACAAACATGTTTATGGCCTTATATTATAGAACTCAAGGTCCCCGTGCTGGGAAAACAGGTTTTGCAGCTGTTTGAGCTAAGATTTCCAAGTTATTCACATAATGAAAACCTATACTTTGTTTCGGTCGAGTTCCCCATTCAAATGCATGTAACAGTGAGAAACGCACTGTCTTGGCGAAAGAAAGCGTTTTTGTACAACTTCATAGAAATAGCTGTAACTTTTGATAGAAGACTCAGACAAACATGTTTATGGCCTTATATTATAGAACTCAAGGTCCCCGTGCTGGGAAAACAGGTTTTGCAGCTGTTTGAGCTAAGATTTCCAAGTTATTCACATAATGAAAACCTATACTTTGTTTCGGTCGAGTTCCCCATTCAAATGCATGTAACAGTGAGAAACGCACTGTCTTGGCGAAAGAAAGCGTTTTTGTACAACTTCATATGAATAGCTGTAACTTTTGATAGAAGACTCAGATACACATGTTTATGGCTTTATCTTATAGAACTCAAGGTTCCCGTGCTGGGCAAACAGGTTTTGCAGCTGTTTGAGCTAAGATTTCCAAGTTATTCACATAATGAAAACCTATACTTTGTTTCGGTCGAGTTCCCCATTCAAATGCATGTAACAGTGAGAAACGCACTGTCTTGGCGAAAGAAAGCGTTTTTGTACAACTTCATAGAAATAGCTGTAACTTTTGATAGAAGACTCGGATACACATGTTTATGGCTTTATCTTATAGAACTCAAGGTCCCCGTGCTGGGAAAACAGGTTTTGCAGCTGTTTGAGCTAAGATTTTCAAGTTATTCACATAATGAAAACCTATACTTTGTTTCGGTCGAGTTCCCCATTCAAATGCATGTAACAGTGAGAAACGCACTGTCTTGGCGAAAGAAAGCGTTTTTGTACAACTTCATAGAAATAGCTGTAACTTTTGATAGAAGACTCAGACAAACATGTTTATGGCCTTATATTATAGAACTCAAGGTCTCCGTGCTGGGAAAACAGGTTTTGCAGCTGTTTGAGCTAAGATTTCCAAGTTATTCACATAATGAAAACTTGTACTTTGTTTCGGTCGAGTTCCCCATTCAAATGCATGTAACAGTGAGAAACGCACTGTCTTGGCGAAAGAAAGCGTTTTTGTACAACTTCATAGAAATAGCTGTAACTTTTGATAGAAGACTCAGACAAACATGTTTATGGCCTTATATTATAGAACTCAAGGTCCCCGTGCTGGGAAAACAGGTTTTGCAGCTGTTTGAGCTAAGATTTCCAAGTTATTCACATAATGAAAACCTATACTTTGTTTCGGTCGAGTTCCCCATTCAAATGCATGTAACAGTGAGAAACGCACTGTCTTGGCGAAAGAAAGCGTTTTTGTACAACTTCATAGAAATAGCTGTAACTTTTGATAGAAGACTCAGACAAACATGTTTATGGCCTTATATTATAGAACTCAAGGTCCCCGTGCTGGGAAAACAGGTTTTGCAGCTGTTTGAGCTAAGATTTCCAAGTTATTCACATAATGAAAACCTATACTTTGTTTCGGTCGAGTTCCCCATTCAAATGCATGTAACAGTGAGAAACGCACTGTCTTGGCGAAAGAAAGCGTTTTTGTACAACTTCATAGAAATAGCTGTAACTTTTGATAGAAGACTCAGACAAACATGTTTATGGCCTTATATTATAGAACTCAAGGTCCCCGTGCTGGGAAAACAGGTTTTGCAGCTGTTTGAGCTAAGATTTCCAAGTTATTCACATAATGAAAACCTATACTTTGTTTCGGTCGAGTTCCCCATTCAAATGCATGTAACAGTGAGAAACGCACTGTCTTGGCGAAAGAAAGCGTTTTTGTACAACTTCATAGAAATAGCTGTAACTTTTGATAGAAGACTCAGACAAACATGTTTATGGCCTTATATTATAGAACTCAAGGTCCCCGTGCTGGGAAAACAGGTTTTGCAGCTGTTTGAGCTAAGATTTCCAAGTTATTCACATAATGAAAACCTATACTTTGTTTCGGTCGAGTTCCCCATTCAAATGCATGTAACAGTGAGAAACGCACTGTCTTGGCGAAAGAAAGCGTTTTTGTACAACTTCATATGAATAGCTGTAACTTTTGATAGAAGACTCGGATACACATGTTTATGGCTTTATCTTATAGAACTCAAGGTTCCCGTGCTGGGCAAACAGGTTTTGCAGCTGTTTGAGCTAAGATTTCCAAGTTATTCACATAATGAAAACCTATACTTTGTTTCGGTCGAGTTCCCCATTCAAATGCATGTAACAGTGAGAAACGCACTGTCTTGGCGAAAGAAAGCGTTTTTGTACAACTTCATAGAAATAGCTGTAACTTTTGATAGAAGACTCAGACAAACATGTTTATGGCCTTATATTATAGAACTCAAGGTCCCCGTGCTGGGAAAACAGGTTTTGCAGCTGTTTGAGCTAAGATTTCCAAGTTATTCACATAATGAAAACCTATACTTTGTTTCGGTCGAGTTCCCCATTCAAATGCATGTAACAGTGAGAAACGCACTGTCTTGGCGAAAGAAAGCGTTTTTGTACAACTTCATAGAAATAGCTGTAACTTTTGATAGAAGACTCAGACAAACATGTTTATGGCCTTATATTATAGAACTCAAGGTCCCCGTGCTGGGAAAACAGGTTTTGCAGCTGTTTGAGCTAAGATTTCCAAGTTATTCACATAATGAAAACCTATACTTTGTTTCGGTCGAGTTCCCCATTCAAATGCATGTAACAGTGAGAAACGCACTGTCTTGGCGAAAGAAAGCGTTTTTGTACAACTTCATATGAATAGCTGTAACTTTTGATAGAAGACTCAGATACACATGTTTATGGCTTTATCTTATAGAACTCAAGGTTCCCGTGCTGGGCAAACAGGTTTTGCAGCTGTTTGAGCTAAGATTTCCAAGTTATTCGCATAATGAAAACCTATACTTTGTTTCGGTCGAGTTCCCCATTCAAATGCATGTAACAGTGAGAAACGCACTGTCTTGGCGAAAGAAAGCGTTTTTGTACAACTTCATAGAAATAGCTGTAACTTTTGATAGAAGACTCGGATACACATGTTTATGGCTTTATCTTATAGAACTCAAGGTCCCCGTGCTGGGAAAACAGGTTTTGCAGCTGTTTGAGCTAAGATTTTCAAGTTATTCACATAATGAAAACCTATACTTTGTTTCGGTCGAGTTCCCCATTCAAATGCATGTAACAGTGAGAAACGCACTGTCTTGGCGAAAGAAAGCGTTTTTGTACAACTTCATAGAAATAGCTGTAACTTTTGATAGAAGACTCAGACAAACATGTTTATGGCCTTATATTATAGAACTCAAGGTCTCCGTGCTGGGAAAACAGGTTTTGCAGCTGTTTGAGCTAAGATTTCCAAGTTATTCACATAATGAAAACTTGTACTTTGTTTCGGTCGAGTTCCCCATTCAAATGCATGTAACAGTGAGAAACGCACTGTCTTGGCGAAAGAAAGCGTTTTTGTACAACTTCATAGAAATAGCTGTAACTTTTGATAGAAGACTCAGACAAACATGTTTATGGCCTTATATTATAGAACTCAAGGTCCCCGTGCTGGGAAAACAGGTTTTGCAGCTGTTTGAGCTAAGATTTCCAAGTTATTCACATAATGAAAACCTATACTTTGTTTCGGTCGAGTTCCCCATTCAAATGCATGTAACAGTGAGAAACGCACTGTCTTGGCGAAAGAAAGCGTTTTTGTACAACTTCATAGAAATAGCTGTAACTTTTGATAGAAGACTCAGACAAACATGTTTATGGCCTTATATTATAGAACTCAAGGTCCCCGTGCTGGGAAAACAGGTTTTGCAGCTGTTTGAGCTAAGATTTCCAAGTTATTCACATAATGAAAACCTATACTTTGTTTCGGTCGAGTTCCCCATTCAAATGCATGTAACAGTGAGAAACGCACTGTCTTGGCGAAAGAAAGCGTTTTTGTACAACTTCATAGAAATAGCTGTAACTTTTGATAGAAGACTCAGACAAACATGTTTATGGCCTTATATTATAGAACTCAAGGTCCCCGTGCTGGGAAAACAGGTTTTGCAGCTGTTTGAGCTAAGATTTCCAAGTTATTCACATAATGAAAACCTATACTTTGTTTCGGTCGAGTTCCCCATTCAAATGCATGTAACAGTGAGAAACGCACTGTCTTGGCGAAAGAAAGCGTTTTTGTACAACTTCATAGAAATAGCTGTAACTTTTGATAGAAGACTCAGACAAACATGTTTATGGCCTTATATTATAGAACTCAAGGTCCCCGTGCTGGGAAAACAGGTTTTGCAGCTGTTTGAGCTAAGATTTCCAAGTTATTCACATAATGAAAACCTATACTTTGTTTCGGTCGAGTTCCCCATTCAAATGCATGTAACAGTGAGAAACGCACTGTCTTGGCGAAAGAAAGCGTTTTTGTACAACTTCATAGAAATAGCTGTAACTTTTGATAGAAGACTCAGACAAACATGTTTATGGCCTTATATTATAGAACTCAAGGTCCCCGTGCTGGGAAAACAGGTTTTGCAGCTGTTTGAGCTAAGATTTCCAAGTTATTCACATAATGAAAACCTATACTTTGTTTCGGTCGAGTTCCCCATTCAAATGCATGTAACAGTGAGAAACGCACTGTCTTGGCGAAAGAAAGCGTTTTTGTACAACTTCATAGAAATAGCTGTAACTTTTGATAGAAGACTCAGACAAACATGTTTATGGCCTTATATTATAGAACTCAAGGTCCCCGTGCTGGGAAAACAGGTTTTGCAGCTGTTTGAGCTAAGATTTCCAAGTTATTCACATAATGAAAACCTATACTTTGTTTCGGTCGAGTTCCCCATTCAAATGCATGTAACAGTGAGAAACGCACTGTCTTGGCGAAAGAAAGCGTTTTTGTACAACTTCATAGAAATAGCTGTAACTTTTGATAGAAGACTCAGACAAACATGTTTATGGCCTTATATTATAGAACTCAAGGTCCCCGTGCTGGGAAAACAGGTTTTGCAGCTGTTTGAGCTAAGATTTCCAAGTTATTCACATAATGAAAACCTATACTTTGTTTCGGTCGAGTTCCCCATTCAAATGCATGTAACAGTGAGAAACGCACTGTCTTGGCGAAAGAAAGCGTTTTTGTACAACTTCATAGAAATAGCTGTAACTTTTGATAGAAGACTCAGACAAACATGTTTATGGCCTTATATTATAGAACTCAAGGTCCCCGTGCTGGGAAAACAGGTTTTGCAGCTGTTTGAGCTAAGATTTCCAAGTTATTCACATAATGAAAACCTATACTTTGTTTCGGTCGAGTTCCCCATTCAAATGCATGTAACAGTGAGAAACGCACTGTCTTGGCGAAAGAAAGCGTTTTTGTACAACTTCATATGAATAGCTGTAACTTTTGATAGAAGACTCAGATACACATGTTTATGGCTTTATCTTATAGAACTCAAGGTTCCCGTGCTGGGCAAACAGGTTTTGCAGCTGTTTGAGCTAAGATTTCCAAGTTATTCACATAATGAAAACCTATACTTTGTTTCGGTCGAGTTCCCCATTCAAATGCATGTAACAGTGAGAAACGCACTGTCTTGGCGAAAGAAAGCGTTTTTGTACAACTTCATAGAAATAGCTGTAACTTTTGATAGAAGACTCGGATACACATGTTTATGGCTTTATCTTATAGAACTCAAGGTCCCCGTGCTGGGAAAACAGGTTTTGCAGCTGTTTGAGCTAAGATTTTCAAGTTATTCACATAATGAAAACCTATACTTTGTTTCGGTCGAGTTCCCCATTCAAATGCATGTAACAGTGAGAAACGCACTGTCTTGGCGAAAGAAAGCGTTTTTGTACAACTTCATAGAAATAGCTGTAACTTTTGATAGAAGACTCAGACAAACATGTTTATGGCCTTATATTATAGAACTCAAGGTCTCCGTGCTGGGAAAACAGGTTTTGCAGCTGTTTGAGCTAAGATTTCCAAGTTATTCACATAATGAAAACTTGTACTTTGTTTCGGTCGAGTTCCCCATTCAAATGCATGTAACAGTGAGAAACGCACTGTCTTGGCGAAAGAAAGCGTTTTTGTACAACTTCATAGAAATAGCTGTAACTTTTGATAGAAGACTCAGACAAACATGTTTATGGCCTTATATTATAGAACTCAAGGTCCCCGTGCTGGGAAAACAGGTTTTGCAGCTGTTTGAGCTAAGATTTCCAAGTTATTCACATAATGAAAACCTATACTTTGTTTCGGTCGAGTTCCCCATTCAAATGCATGTAACAGTGAGAAACGCACTGTCTTGGCGAAAGAAAGCGTTTTTGTACAACTTCATAGAAATAGCTGTAACTTTTGATAGAAGACTCAGACAAACATGTTTATGGCCTTATATTATAGAACTCAAGGTCCCCGTGCTGGGAAAACAGGTTTTGCAGCTGTTTGAGCTAAGATTTCCAAGTTATTCACATAATGAAAACCTATACTTTGTTTCGGTCGAGTTCCCCATTCAAATGCATGTAACAGTGAGAAACGCACTGTCTTGGCGAAAGAAAGCGTTTTTGTACAACTTCATAGAAATAGCTGTAACTTTTGATAGAAGACTCAGACAAACATGTTTATGGCCTTATATTATAGAACTCAAGGTCCCCGTGCTGGGAAAACAGGTTTTGCAGCTGTTTGAGCTAAGATTTCCAAGTTATTCACATAATGAAAACCTATACTTTGTTTCGGTCGAGTTCCCCATTCAAATGCATGTAACAGTGAGAAACGCACTGTCTTGGCGAAAGAAAGCGTTTTTGTACAACTTCATAGAAATAGCTGTAACTTTTGATAGAAGACTCAGACAAACATGTTTATGGCCTTATATTATAGAACTCAAGGTCCCCGTGCTGGGAAAACAGGTTTTGCAGCTGTTTGAGCTAAGATTTCCAAGTTATTCACATAATGAAAACCTATACTTTGTTTCGGTCGAGTTCCCCATTCAAATGCATGTAACAGTGAGAAACGCACTGTCTTGGCGAAAGAAAGCGTTTTTGTACAACTTCATATGAATAGCTGTAACTTTTGATAGAAGACTCGGATACACATGTTTATGGCTTTATCTTATAGAACTCAAGGTTCCCGTGCTGGGCAAACAGGTTTTGCAGCTGTTTGAGCTAAGATTTCCAAGTTATTCACATAATGAAAACCTATACTTTGTTTCGGTCGAGTTCCCCATTCAAATGCATGTAACAGTGAGAAACGCACTGTCTTGGCGAAAGAAAGCGTTTTTGTACAACTTCATAGAAATAGCTGTAACTTTTGATAGAAGACTCAGACAAACATGTTTATGGCCTTATATTATAGAACTCAAGGTCCCCGTGCTGGGAAAACAGGTTTTGCAGCTGTTTGAGCTAAGATTTCCAAGTTATTCACATAATGAAAACCTATACTTTGTTTCGGTCGAGTTCCCCATTCAAATGCATGTAACAGTGAGAAACGCACTGTCTTGGCGAAAGAAAGCGTTTTTGTACAACTTCATAGAAATAGCTGTAACTTTTGATAGAAGACTCAGACAAACATGTTTATGGCCTTATATTATAGAACTCAAGGTCCCCGTGCTGGGAAAACAGGTTTTGCAGCTGTTTGAGCTAAGATTTCCAAGTTATTCACATAATGAAAACCTATACTTTGTTTCGGTCGAGTTCCCCATTCAAATGCATGTAACAGTGAGAAACGCACTGTCTTGGCGAAAGAAAGCGTTTTTGTACAACTTCATATGAATAGCTGTAACTTTTGATAGAAGACTCAGATACACATGTTTATGGCTTTATCTTATAGAACTCAAGGTTCCCGTGCTGGGCAAACAGGTTTTGCAGCTGTTTGAGCTAAGATTTCCAAGTTATTCGCATAATGAAAACCTATACTTTGTTTCGGTCGAGTTCCCCATTCAAATGCATGTAACAGTGAGAAACGCACTGTCTTGGCGAAAGAAAGCGTTTTTGTACAACTTCATAGAAATAGCTGTAACTTTTGATAGAAGACTCGGATACACATGTTTATGGCTTTATCTTATAGAACTCAAGGTCCCCGTGCTGGGAAAACAGGTTTTGCAGCTGTTTGAGCTAAGATTTTCAAGTTATTCACATAATGAAAACCTATACTTTGTTTCGGTCGAGTTCCCCATTCAAATGCATGTAACAGTGAGAAACGCACTGTCTTGGCGAAAGAAAGCGTTTTTGTACAACTTCATAGAAATAGCTGTAACTTTTGATAGAAGACTCAGACAAACATGTTTATGGCCTTATATTATAGAACTCAAGGTCTCCGTGCTGGGAAAACAGGTTTTGCAGCTGTTTGAGCTAAGATTTCCAAGTTATTCACATAATGAAAACTTGTACTTTGTTTCGGTCGAGTTCCCCATTCAAATGCATGTAACAGTGAGAAACGCACTGTCTTGGCGAAAGAAAGCGTTTTTGTACAACTTCATAGAAATAGCTGTAACTTTTGATAGAAGACTCAGACAAACATGTTTATGGCCTTATATTATAGAACTCAAGGTCCCCGTGCTGGGAAAACAGGTTTTGCAGCTGTTTGAGCTAAGATTTCCAAGTTATTCACATAATGAAAACCTATACTTTGTTTCGGTCGAGTTCCCCATTCAAATGCATGTAACAGTGAGAAACGCACTGTCTTGGCGAAAGAAAGCGTTTTTGTACAACTTCATAGAAATAGCTGTAACTTTTGATAGAAGACTCAGACAAACATGTTTATGGCCTTATATTATAGAACTCAAGGTCCCCGTGCTGGGAAAACAGGTTTTGCAGCTGTTTGAGCTAAGATTTCCAAGTTATTCACATAATGAAAACCTATACTTTGTTTCGGTCGAGTTCCCCATTCAAATGCATGTAACAGTGAGAAACGCACTGTCTTGGCGAAAGAAAGCGTTTTTGTACAACTTCATAGAAATAGCTGTAACTTTTGATAGAAGACTCAGACAAACATGTTTATGGCCTTATATTATAGAACTCAAGGTCCCCGTGCTGGGAAAACAGGTTTTGCAGCTGTTTGAGCTAAGATTTCCAAGTTATTCACATAATGAAAACCTATACTTTGTTTCGGTCGAGTTCCCCATTCAAATGCATGTAACAGTGAGAAACGCACTGTCTTGGCGAAAGAAAGCGTTTTTGTACAACTTCATAGAAATAGCTGTAACTTTTGATAGAAGACTCAGACAAACATGTTTATGGCCTTATATTATAGAACTCAAGGTCCCCGTGCTGGGAAAACAGGTTTTGCAGCTGTTTGAGCTAAGATTTCCAAGTTATTCACATAATGAAAACCTATACTTTGTTTCGGTCGAGTTCCCCATTCAAATGCATGTAACAGTGAGAAACGCACTGTCTTGGCGAAAGAAAGCGTTTTTGTACAACTTCATAGAAATAGCTGTAACTTTTGATAGAAGACTCAGACAAACATGTTTATGGCCTTATATTATAGAACTCAAGGTCCCCGTGCTGGGAAAACAGGTTTTGCAGCTGTTTGAGCTAAGATTTCCAAGTTATTCACATAATGAAAACCTATACTTTGTTTCGGTCGAGTTCCCCATTCAAATGCATGTAACAGTGAGAAACGCACTGTCTTGGCGAAAGAAAGCGTTTTTGTACAACTTCATAGAAATAGCTGTAACTTTTGATAGAAGACTCAGACAAACATGTTTATGGCCTTATATTATAGAACTCAAGGTCCCCGTGCTGGGAAAACAGGTTTTGCAGCTGTTTGAGCTAAGATTTCCAAGTTATTCACATAATGAAAACCTATACTTTGTTTCGGTCGAGTTCCCCATTCAAATGCATGTAACAGTGAGAAACGCACTGTCTTGGCGAAAGAAAGCGTTTTTGTACAACTTCATAGAAATAGCTGTAACTTTTGATAGAAGACTCAGACAAACATGTTTATGGCCTTATATTATAGAACTCAAGGTCCCCGTGCTGGGAAAACAGGTTTTGCAGCTGTTTGAGCTAAGATTTCCAAGTTATTCACATAATGAAAACCTATACTTTGTTTCGGTCGAGTTCCCCATTCAAATGCATGTAACAGTGAGAAACGCACTGTCTTGGCGAAAGAAAGCGTTTTTGTACAACTTCATATGAATAGCTGTAACTTTTGATAGAAGACTCGGATACACATGTTTATGGCTTTATCTTATAGAACTCAAGGTTCCCGTGCTGGGCAAACAGGTTTTGCAGCTGTTTGAGCTAAGATTTCCAAGTTATTCACATAATGAAAACATATACTTTGTTTCGGTCGAGTTCCCCATTCAAATGCATGTAACAGTGAGAAACGCACTGTCTTGGCGAAAGAAAGCGTTTTTGTACAACTTCATATGAATAGCTGTAACTTTTGATAGAAGACTCAGATACACATGTTTATGGCTTTATCTTATAGAACTCAAGGTTCCCGTGCTGGGCAAACAGGTTTTGCAGCTGTTTGAGCTAAGATTTCCAAGTTATTCGCATAATGAAAACCTATACTTTGTTTCGGTCGAGTTCCCCATTCAAATGCATGTAACAGTGAGAAACGCACTGTCTTGGCGAAAGAAAGCGTTTTTGTACAACTTCATAGAAATAGCTGTAACTTTTGATAGAAGACTCGGATACACATGTTTATGGCTTTATCTTATAGAACTCAAGGTCCCCGTGCTGGGAAAACAGGTTTTGCAGCTGTTTGAGCTAAGATTTTCAAGTTATTCACATAATGAAAACCTATACTTTGTTTCGGTCGAGTTCCCCATTCAAATGCATGTAACAGTGAGAAACGCACTGTCTTGGCGAAAGAAAGCGTTTTTGTACAACTTCATAGAAATAGCTGTAACTTTTGATAGAAGACTCAGACAAACATGTTTATGGCCTTATATTATAGAACTCAAGGTCTCCGTGCTGGGAAAACAGGTTTTGCAGCTGTTTGAGCTAAGATTTCCAAGTTATTCACATAATGAAAACTTGTACTTTGTTTCGGTCGAGTTCCCCATTCAAATGCATGTAACAGTGAGAAACGCACTGTCTTGGCGAAAGAAAGCGTTTTTGTACAACTTCATAGAAATAGCTGTAACTTTTGATAGAAGACTCAGACAAACATGTTTATGGCCTTATATTATAGAACTCAAGGTCCCCGTGCTGGGAAAACAGGTTTTGCAGCTGTTTGAGCTAAGATTTCCAAGTTATTCACATAATGAAAACCTATACTTTGTTTCGGTCGAGTTCCCCATTCAAATGCATGTAACAGTGAGAAACGCACTGTCTTGGCGAAAGAAAGCGTTTTTGTACAACTTCATAGAAATAGCTGTAACTTTTGATAGAAGACTCAGACAAACATGTTTATGGCCTTATATTATAGAACTCAAGGTCCCCGTGCTGGGAAAACAGGTTTTGCAGCTGTTTGAGCTAAGATTTCCAAGTTATTCACATAATGAAAACCTATACTTTGTTTCGGTCGAGTTCCCCATTCAAATGCATGTAACAGTGAGAAACGCACTGTCTTGGCGAAAGAAAGCGTTTTTGTACAACTTCATAGAAATAGCTGTAACTTTTGATAGAAGACTCAGACAAACATGTTTATGGCCTTATATTATAGAACTCAAGGTCCCCGTGCTGGGAAAACAGGTTTTGCAGCTGTTTGAGCTAAGATTTCCAAGTTATTCACATAATGAAAACCTATACTTTGTTTCGGTCGAGTTCCCCATTCAAATGCATGTAACAGTGAGAAACGCACTGTCTTGGCGAAAGAAAGCGTTTTTGTACAACTTCATAGAAATAGCTGTAACTTTTGATAGAAGACTCAGACAAACATGTTTATGGCCTTATATTATAGAACTCAAGGTCCCCGTGCTGGGAAAACAGGTTTTGCAGCTGTTTGAGCTAAGATTTCCAAGTTATTCACATAATGAAAACCTATACTTTGTTTCGGTCGAGTTCCCCATTCAAATGCATGTAACAGTGAGAAACGCACTGTCTTGGCGAAAGAAAGCGTTTTTGTACAACTTCATAGAAATAGCTGTAACTTTTGATAGAAGACTCAGACAAACATGTTTATGGCCTTATATTATAGAACTCAAGGTCCCCGTGCTGGGAAAACAGGTTTTGCAGCTGTTTGAGCTAAGATTTCCAAGTTATTCACATAATGAAAACCTATACTTTGTTTCGGTCGAGTTCCCCATTCAAATGCATGTAACAGTGAGAAACGCACTGTCTTGGCGAAAGAAAGCGTTTTTGTACAACTTCATAGAAATAGCTGTAACTTTTGATAGAAGACTCAGACAAACATGTTTATGGCCTTATATTATAGAACTCAAGGTCCCCGTGCTGGGAAAACAGGTTTTGCAGCTGTTTGAGCTAAGATTTCCAAGTTATTCACATAATGAAAACCTATACTTTGTTTCGGTCGAGTTCCCCATTCAAATGCATGTAACAGTGAGAAACGCACTGTCTTGGCGAAAGAAAGCGTTTTTGTACAACTTCATAGAAATAGCTGTAACTTTTGATAGAAGACTCAGACAAACATGTTTATGGCCTTATATTATAGAACTCAAGGTCCCCGTGCTGGGAAAACAGGTTTTGCAGCTGTTTGAGCTAAGATTTCCAAGTTATTCACATAATGAAAACCTATACTTTGTTTCGGTCGAGTTCCCCATTCAAATGCATGTAACAGTGAGAAACGCACTGTCTTGGCGAAAGAAAGCGTTTTTGTACAACTTCATATGAATAGCTGTAACTTTTGATAGAAGACTCGGATACACATGTTTATGGCTTTATCTTATAGAACTCAAGGTTCCCGTGCTGGGCAAACAGGTTTTGCAGCTGTTTGAGCTAAGATTTCCAAGTTATTCACATAATGAAAACATATACTTTGTTTCGGTCGAGTTCCCCATTCAAATGCATGTAACAGTGAGAAACGCACTGTCTTGGCGAAAGAAAGCGTTTTTGTACAACTTCATAGAAATAGCTGTAACTTTTGATAGAAGACTCGGATACACATGTTTATGGCTTTATCTTATAGAACTCAAGGTCCCCGTGCTGGGAAAACAGGTTTTGCAGCTGTTTGAGCTAAGATTTTCAAGTTATTCACATAATGAAAACCTATACTTTGTTTCGGTCGAGTTCCCCATTCAAATGCATGTAACAGTGAGAAACGCACTGTCTTGGCGAAAGAAAGCGTTTTTGTACAACTTCATAGAAATAGCTGTAACTTTTGATAGAAGACTCAGACAAACATGTTTATGGCCTTATATTATAGAACTCAAGGTCCCCGTGCTGGGAAAACAGGTTTTGCAGCTGTTTGAGCTAAGATTTCCAAGTTATTCACATAATGAAAACCTATACTTTGTTTCGGTCGAGTTCCCCATTCAAATGCATGTAACAGTGAGAAACGCACTGTCTTGGCGAAAGAAAGCGTTTTTGTACAACTTCATAGAAATAGCTGTAACTTTTGATAGAAGACTCAGACAAACATGTTTATGGCTTTATCTTATAGAACTCAAGGTTCCCGTGCTGGGCAAACAGGTTTTGCAGCTGTTTGAGCTAAGATTTCCAAGTTATTCACATAATGAAAACCTATACTTTGTTTCGGTCGAGTTCCCCATTCAAATGCATGTAACAGTGAGAAACGCACTGTCTTGGCGAAAGAAAGCGTTTTTGTACAACTTCATAGAAATAGCTGTAACTTTTGATAGAAGACTCAGACAAACATGTTTATGGCCTTATATTATAGAACTCAAGGTCCCCGTGCTGGGAAAACAGGTTTTGCAGCTGTTTGAGCTAAGATTTCCAAGTTATTCACATAATGAAAACCTATACTTTGTTTCGGTCGAGTTCCCCATTCAAATGCATGTAACAGTGAGAAACGCACTGTCTTGGCGAAAGAAAGCGTTTTTGTACAACTTCATAGAAATAGCTGTAACTTTTGATAGAAGACTCAGACAAACATGTTTATGGCCTTATATTATAGAACTCAAGGTCCCCGTGCTGGGAAAACAGGTTTTGCAGCTGTTTGAGCTAAGATTTCCAAGTTATTCACATAATGAAAACCTATACTTTGTTTCGGTCGAGTTCCCCATTCAAATGCATGTAACAGTGAGAAACGCACTGTCTTGGCGAAAGAAAGCGTTTTTGTACAACTTCATAGAAATAGCTGTAACTTTTGATAGAAGACTCAGACAAACATGTTTATGGCCTTATATTATAGAACTCAAGGTCCCCGTGCTGGGAAAACAGGTTTTGCAGCTGTTTGAGCTAAGATTTCCAAGTTATTCACATAATGAAAACCTATACTTTGTTTCGGTCGAGTTCCCCATTCAAATGCATGTAACAGTGAGAAACGCACTGTCTTGGCGAAAGAAAGCGTTTTTGTACAACTTCATAGAAATAGCTGTAACTTTTGATAGAAGACTCAGACAAACATGTTTATGGCCTTATATTATAGAACTCAAGGTCCCCGTGCTGGGAAAACAGGTTTTGCAGCTGTTTGAGCTAAGATTTCCAAGTTATTCACATAATGAAAACCTATACTTTGTTTCGGTCGAGTTCCCCATTCAAATGCATGTAACAGTGAGAAACGCACTGTCTTGGCGAAAGAAAGCGTTTTTGTACAACTTCATATGAATAGCTGTAACTTTTGATAGAAGACTCGGATACACATGTTTATGGCTTTATCTTATAGAACTCAAGGTTCCCGTGCTGGGCAAACAGGTTTTGCAGCTGTTTGAGCTAAGATTTCCAAGTTATTCACATAATGAAAACATATACTTTGTTTCGGTCGAGTTCCCCATTCAAATGCATGTAACAGTGAGAAACGCACTGTCTTGGCGAAAGAAAGCGTTTTTGTACAACTTCATAGAAATAGCTGTAACTTTTGATAGAAGACTCGGATACACATGTTTATGGCTTTATCTTATAGAACTCAAGGTCCCCGTGCTGGGAAAACAGGTTTTGCAGCTGTTTGAGCTAAGATTTTCAAGTTATTCACATAATGAAAACCTATACTTTGTTTCGGTCGAGTTCCCCATTCAAATGCATGTAACAGTGAGAAACGCACTGTCTTGGCGAAAGAAAGCGTTTTTGTACAACTTCATAGAAATAGCTGTAACTTTTGATAGAAGACTCGGATACACATGTTTATGGCTTTATCTTATAGAACTCAAGGTCCCCGTGCTGGGAAAACAGGTTTTGCAGCTGTTTGAGCTAAGATTTTCAAGTTATTCACATAATGAAAACCTATACTTTGTTTCGGTCGAGTTCCCCATTCAAATGCATGTAACAGTGAGAAACGCACTGTCTTGGCGAAAGAAAGCGTTTTTGTACAACTTCATAGAAATAGCTGTAACTTTTGATAGAAGACTCGGATACACATGTTTATGGCTTTATCTTATAGAACTCAAGGTCCCCGTGCTGGGAAAACAGGTTTTGCAGCTGTTTGAGCTAAGATTTCCAAGTTATTCACATAATGAAAACCTATACTTTGTTTCGGTCGAGTTCCCCATTCAAATGCATGTAACAGTGAGAAACGCACTGTCTTGGCGAAAGAAAGCGTTTTTGTACAACTTCATAGAAATAGCTGTAACTTTTGATAGAAGACTCAGACAAACATGTTTATGGCCTTATATTATAGAACTCAAGGTCCCCGTGCTGGGAAAACAGGTTTTGCAGCTGTTTGAGCTAAGATTTCCAAGTTATTCACATAATGAAAACCTATACTTTGTTTCGGTCGAGTTCCCCATTCAAATGCATGTAACAGTGAGAAACGCACTGTCTTGGCGAAAGAAAGCGTTTTTGTACAACTTCATAGAAATAGCTGTAACTTTTGATAGAAGACTCAGACAAACATGTTTATGGCTTTATCTTATAGAACTCAAGGTTCCCGTGCTGGGCAAACAGGTTTTGCAGCTGTTTGAGCTAAGATTTCCAAGTTATTCACATAATGAAAACCTATACTTTGTTTCGGTCGAGTTCCCCATTCAAATGCATGTAACAGTGAGAAACGCACTGTCTTGGCGAAAGAAAGCGTTTTTGTACAACTTCATAGAAATAGCTGTAACTTTTGATAGAAGACTCAGACAAACATGTTTATGGCCTTATATTATAGAACTCAAGGTCCCCGTGCTGGGAAAACAGGTTTTGCAGCTGTTTGAGCTAAGATTTCCAAGTTATTCACATAATGAAAACCTATACTTTGTTTCGGTCGAGTTCCCCATTCAAATGCATGTAACAGTGAGAAACGCACTGTCTTGGCGAAAGAAAGCGTTTTTGTACAACTTCATAGAAATAGCTGTAACTTTTGATAGAAGACTCAGACAAACATGTTTATGGCCTTATATTATAGAACTCAAGGTCCCCGTGCTGGGAAAACAGGTTTTGCAGCTGTTTGAGCTAAGATTTCCAAGTTATTCACATAATGAAAACCTATACTTTGTTTCGGTCGAGTTCCCCATTCAAATGCATGTAACAGTGAGAAACGCACTGTCTTGGCGAAAGAAAGCGTTTTTGTACAACTTCATAGAAATAGCTGTAACTTTTGATAGAAGACTCAGACAAACATGTTTATGGCTTTATCTTATAGAACTCAAGGTTCCCGTGCTGGGCAAACAGGTTTTGCAGCTGTTTGAGCTAAGATTTCCAAGTTATTCACATAATGAAAACCTATACTTTGTTTCGGTCGAGTTCCCCATTCAAATGCATGTAACAGTGAGAAACGCACTGTCTTGGCGAAAGAAAGCGTTTTTGTACAACTTCATAGAAATAGCTGTAACTTTTGATAGAAGACTCAGACAAACATGTTTATGGCCTTATATTATAGAACTCAAGGTCCCCGTGCTGGGAAAACAGGTTTTGCAGCTGTTTGAGCTAAGATTTCCAAGTTATTCACATAATGAAAACCTATACTTTGTTTCGGTCGAGTTCCCCATTCAAATGCATGTAACAGTGAGAAACGCACTGTCTTGGCGAAAGAAAGCGTTTTTGTACAACTTCATATGAATAGCTGTAACTTTTGATAGAAGACTCAGATACACATGTTTATGGCTTTATCTTATAGAACTCAAGGTTCCCGTGCTGGGCAAACAGGTTTTGCAGCTGTTTGAGCTAAGATTTCCAAGTTATTCACATAATGAAAACCTATACTTTGTTTCGGTCGAGTTCCCCATTCAAATGCATGTAACAGTGAGAAACGCACTGTCTTGGCGAAAGAAAGCGTTTTTGTACAACTTCATAGAAATAGCTGTAACTTTTGATAGAAGACTCAGACAAACATGTTTATGGCCTTATATTATAGAACTCAAGGTCCCCGTGCTGGGAAAACAGGTTTTGCAGCTGTTTGAGCTAAGATTTCCAAGTTATTCACATAATGAAAACCTATACTTTGTTTCGGTCGAGTTCCCCATTCAAATGCATGTAACAGTGAGAAACGCACTGTCTTGGCGAAAGAAAGCGTTTTTGTACAACTTCATATGAATAGCTGTAACTTTTGATAGAAGACTCAGACAAACATGTTTATGGCCTTATATTATAGAACTCAAGGTCCCCGTGCTGGGAAAACAGGTTTTGCAGCTGTTTGAGCTAAGATTTCCAAGTTATTCACATAATGAAAACCTATACTTTGTTTCGGTCGAGTTCCCCATTCAAATGCATGTAACAGTGAGAAACGCACTGTCTTGGCGAAAGAAAGCGTTTTTGTACAACTTCATAGAAATAGCTGTAACTTTTGATAGAAGACTCAGACAAACATGTTTATGGCCTTATATTATAGAACTCAAGGTCCCCGTGCTGGGAAAACAGGTTTTGCAGCTGTTTGAGCTAAGATTTCCAAGTTATTCACATAATGAAAACCTATACTTTGTTTCGGTCGAGTTCCCCATTCAAATGCATGTAACAGTGAGAAACGCACTGTCTTGGCGAAAGAAAGCGTTTTTGTACAACTTCATAGAAATAGCTGTAACTTTTGATAGAAGACTCAGACAAACATGTTTATGGCCTTATATTATAGAACTCAAGGTCCCCGTGCTGGGAAAACAGGTTTTGCAGCTGTTTGAGCTAAGATTTCCAAGTTATTCACATAATGAAAACCTATACTTTGTTTCGGTCGAGTTCCCCATTCAAATGCATGTAACAGTGAGAAACGCACTGTCTTGGCGAAAGAAAGCGTTTTTGTACAACTTCATAGAAATAGCTGTAACTTTTGATAGAAGACTCAGACAAACATGTTTATGGCCTTATATTATAGAACTCAAGGTCCCCGTGCTGGGAAAACAGGTTTTGCAGCTGTTTGAGCTAAGATTTCCAAGTTATTCACATAATGAAAACCTATACTTTGTTTCGGTCGAGTTCCCCATTCAAATGCATGTAACAGTGAGAAACGCACTGTCTTGGCGAAAGAAAGCGTTTTTGTACAACTTCATAGAAATAGCTGTAACTTTTGATAGAAGACTCAGACAAACATGTTTATGGCCTTATATTATAGAACTCAAGGTCCCCGTGCTGGGAAAACAGGTTTTGCAGCTGTTTGAGCTAAGATTTCCAAGTTATTCACATAATGAAAACCTATACTTTGTTTCGGTCGAGTTCCCCATTCAAATGCATGTAACAGTGAGAAACGCACTGTCTTGGCGAAAGAAAGCGTTTTTGTACAACTTCATAGAAATAGCTGTAACTTTTGATAGAAGACTCAGACAAACATGTTTATGGCCTTATATTATAGAACTCAAGGTCCCCGTGCTGGGAAAACAGGTTTTGCAGCTGTTTGAGCTAAGATTTCCAAGTTATTCACATAATGAAAACCTATACTTTGTTTCGGTCGAGTTCCCCATTCAAATGCATGTAACAGTGAGAAACGCACTGTCTT